>NC_064811.1:12939238-13013058 GCF_023721935.1 Panthera uncia | reverse complement strand
GGGGGGGGGGGGGGGGTGTAGAGAGAGGGGGAGACACAGAATCCAAAGTAGGCTCCAGGCTCTGACCTGTCAGCACAGAGCCCGACGTGGGGCTTGAACTCACAAACTGCGAGATTATGACCTGAGCCACAGTCGGTTGCTTAACCGACTGAACCACCCAGGCGCCCCTGGTTCGTTCTTCTGCATGTTGCTGTCCAGTTTTCCCAGCACCAGTTACTGAAGAGACTGTCTTTTTTCCATTGGATATTCTCTCCTCTTTTGTCAATGATTAGTTGGCCATACGTTTGTGGGTCCATTTCTGGTTCTCTATTCTGTTCCATTGATCTGAGTGTCTGTTTTTGTGCCAGTACCATACTGTCTAGACAATTACAGCTTCGTAGTACAGCTTGAAGTCCAGGATTGTTATGCCTCCTGCTTTGGTTTTCATTTTCAAGATTGCTTTGGCTATTTGGGGTCTTTTCTGGTTCCATACAAATGTTAGGATTATTTGTTCTAGCTCTGTGAAGAATGCTGGTGTTATTTTGATAGGGATTGCATTGAATATGTAGATTGCTTTGGGTAGTATCGACATTGTAACAATATTTGTTCTTCCTATCCAGGTGCAGGGAATATTTTTCCATTTTTTTGTGTCTCCTTTGATTTCTTTCATAAGCTTTCTGTAGTTTCCAGTGTATAGATTTTTCACCTCTTTGGTTAGATTTATTCCTAAGTATTTGATGGTTTTTGGTGCAATTGTCAATGGGATCGATTCCTTGATTTCTCTTTCTGTTGCTTCATTGTTGGATAGGAATGCAACCGATTTCTGTGCATGAATTTTATATCCTGCAACTTTGCTGAATTCATGAATCAGTTCTAGTAGTTTTTTGGTAGAATCTTTTGGGTTTTCCATATAGAGTATCATGTCATCTGCGAAGAGTGAAAGTTTGACCTCCTCCTGGCCGATTTGAATGCCTTTTATTTCTTTGTGTTGTCTGATTGCAGGGGCTAAGACTTCCAATACTGTGTTGAATAACAGTGGCGAGAGTGGACATCCCTGTCTTGTTCCTGACCTTAGGGGGAAAACTCTCAGTTTTTTCCCATTGAGGATATTAGCGTTAGGTCGTTCATATATGACTTTTATGATCTCGAGGTATGCTCCTTCTACTCCTACTTTCTTGAGGGTTTTTATCAAGAAAGGATGCTGTATTTTGTCAAATGCTTTCTCTGCATCTGTTGAGAGGATCATATGGTTTTTGTCCTTTCTTTTATTGATGTGATAAATCACGTTAATTGTTTTGCGGATATTGAACCAGCCCTGCATCCCAGGTATAAATCCCACTTGGTCGTGGTGAAAAATTTTTTTAATGTATTGTTGGATCCGGTTGGCTAATATCTTGTTGAGGATTTTTGCATCCATGTTCATCAGGGAAATTGGTCTATAGTTCTCCTTTTTAGTGGGGTCTCTGGTTTTGGAATCAAGATAATGCTGGCTTCATAGAAAGGGTTTGGAAGTTTTCCTTCCATTTCTGTTTTTTGGAACAGCTTCAAGAGAACAGGTATTAACTCTTCCTGAAATATTTGGTAGAATTCCCCTGGAAAGCCATCTGGCCCTGGACTGGACTCTTGTTTTTTGGGAGATTTTTGATTAGTAATTTGATTTCTTTACTTGTTATAGGTCTGTTCAAATTTTTTATTTTTTCCTGTTTCAGTTTTGGTAGTGTACATGTTTCTAGGAATTTGTCCATTTCTTCCAGATTGCCCATTTTATTGTCATATAATTGCTTATAATATTCTCTTATTATTGTTTTTATTTCTTCTGTGTTGGTTGTGATCTCTTCTCTTTCATTCTTGATTTTATTTATTTGGGGCCTTTTTTCTTTTTCTTTTTCTTTTTCTTTTTCTTTTTCTTTTTCTTTTTGACCAAAGTGGCTAGTGGTTTATCAATTTTGTTAATTCTTTCAGAGAACCAGCTTCTGGCTTCATTGATCTGTTCTGTTTTTTTGGTTTCGATAGCATTGATTTCTGCTCTAATCTTTATTATTTCCTGTCTTCTGCTGGTTTTGGGTTTTACTTGGTGTTCTTTTTCCAGTTCTTGAAGGTGTAAGGTTAGGTTGTGTATTTGAGATCTTTCTTCCTTCTTTAGGAAGGCCTGGATTGCTATATACTTTCCTCTTATGACCGCCTTTGCTGCGTCCCAGAAGTTTTGGGTTGTGGTGTTATCATTTTCATTAGCTTCCATGAACTTTTTAAGTCCTTCTTTAACTTCTTGGTTAGCTCATTCATTCTTTAGTAGGATGTTATTTAGTCTCCAAGTATTTGTTACCTTTCCAAATTTTTTCTTGTGGTTGATTTTGAGTTTCGTGGTGCTGTGGTCTGAAAATATGCACAGTATGATCTCGATCTTTTTGTACTTGTTGAGGGCTGATTTGTGTCCCAGTATGTGGTCTGTTCTGGAGAATGTTCATTGTGCACTGGAGAAGAATGTCTATTCCTCTGCTTTAGGATGAAATGTTCTTAATATATCTGCTAAGTCCATCTAGTCCAGTGTGTCATTCAAAGCCATTGTTTCCTTGTTGATTTTTTTGAATAGATGATCTGTTCATTGTTGTAAGTGGGGTGTTGAAGTCCCCTAGTATTATGGTATTATTATCAATGAATTTCTTTATGTTTGTGATTAATTTTATATATTTGGGTGTTTCCACATTTGGCACATAAATGTTTACAATTGTTAGATCTTGGTGGATAGACCCCTTGACTATGATATAATGCCCTTCTGCATCTCTTGATACAGTCTTTATTTTAAAGTCTAGATTGTCTGATATCAGTATGGCTACTTCAGCTTTCTTTTGTTGACCATTAGCATGATAGATGGTTCTCCATCCCCTTACTTTCAATCTGAAGGTGTCTTTAGGTCTAAAGTGGGTCTCTTGTAAAAGATCTTATTTTCTTATCCATTCTGTTACCTTGTCTTTTGATTGGAGCATTGAGTCCATTGATGTTTAGAGTGAGTACTGAAAGATATGAATTTATTGCCATTATGTTGCTTGTAGAGTTGGAGTTTCTGGTGGTGTTCTCTCGTCCTTTCTAGTCTTTGTTGCCTTTGGTCTTTATTTATTTGTTGTTGTTGTTGTTGTTGTTGTTTTTTTTTTCATCATCTTTCGTCTCTTAAGAGGGTCCCCCTTAAAATTTCTTGCAGGGCTGGGTTAGTGGTCACAAAGTCCTTTAATTTTTGTTTGTCTGGGAAACTTTTTATCTCTCCTTCTATTCTGAATGACAGCCTTGCTGGATAAAGAATTCTTGGCTACATATTTTTCTGATTCAGCACATTGAAAATATCCTGCCACTCCTTTTTGGCCTGCCACGTTTCTGTAAATAGGTTTGCTGCAAACCTGATCTGTCTTCCCTTGTAGGATAAGGACTTTTTTTCCCTTGCTGCTTTCATGATTCTCTCCTGAGTATTTTGTGAATTTGACTATGATATGCCTTGTTGATGGTCGGTTTTTGTTGAATCTAATGGGAGTCCTCTGTGCTTCCTGGATTTTCATGTTTGTGTCTTTCCCCAGGTTAGGAAAGTTTTCTGCTATGATTTGCTCACATATCCCTTCTACCCCTATTTCTCTTTCTTCCTCTTCTGGGACCCCTATAATTCTGATGTTGTTCCTCTTTAATGAATCACTGATTTCTTTAATTTTTAAATCATGCTCTTTTGCCTTCATCTCCGTCTTTTTGTCTGCTTCATTATTCTCTGTAAGTTTGCCCTCTATATCGCTGATTCCCTGTTCTGCCTCATCCATCCTAGCCACCGTGGCATCCTTTCGAGATTGCAGGTCAGTTATAACATTTATTATTTCATCCTGACTAGCTTTTACTTCTTTTATCTCTGCAGAAAGGTGTTCTAATCTATTTTCAACTCCAGTTAGTATTCTTATTATCGTGATTCTAAATTCTAGGTCAGACATCTTGCTTGTATCTGTGTTGGTTAAGTTCCTGGCTGTTGATTCTTCCTGCTCTTTCTTTTGGGGTGAATTCCTTCGTTTTATCATTTTGAAGGGAGAAAAGGAATTAACTAGGTAAAAAAAAAACTAAAATTAAGAAAATGTTAAAATTAAAAAAAATATTAAAATTAAAAAATTAAAAACACACACTCACAAAGAAGTGAATAAATGATGGTGGATCCTAGGTGTGTTTTGGTCTTGGTGTTGAAAGGGGCTTTATAGATTAGAGAAAAAAAGAAAAAAATCATTTGAAAATTTGAAAAGATGATCACACTGAAGTAGAATAAAATGAAATGATGGAAGTAAAATAGAATTTGAAAAAATTTACACAAAGGTAAAAAGTACAGTAGAAGAAAATTAAAAATATTTTTAATAAAAATTGAAAATAAAGATGAATTTTTTCTTTCTGTATTCAAGAAAAAGAAAAGAACAAAAAAAAAAAAAAAAGAAATTGCGTAGATGCATCGGCGAACAGGTTGAAATACAAGTGCATTTACTTCATCTTTCCCTAGAAATCAAACTATGAAATGCTTTATAGTCCATAAACTAAGCAGATGAAGAGACCTGTGTTCCTGAAGAGCCAGGTTGGCCCAGTTGGGCGGGACTTGGTGTAATGGCTCCGTTCCCCACTAGATGGCGCTGCTTAGCTTACTGGGGTGGGTCGTTGTGGTGCTTGTAGGTGCGGATGCACATGCGTGGGAGCGGTGAAAATGGCGTCACCTACGTACCCAGTCTCTAGTATCAGAACTCTGTTCTCTCCGATCAGTAATCATGTACCCATCCTTTGTTTTCATCTTCTGTCCGCTCCCCGCTTTTACATGGTCAGTGACCAAGCCCCAGGCAGCACCTCCCTCCTGAGTTTTATCTCAAATGCGGCTGTTTTTCCCGACCCCTTATTTCTGAGGGACGGCGCTTTCACCGGCTCCGCCCCTCTGTGGGAGGGTCTCACTGAGCAACGGCCGGGTGTGCGCCGCAGCCAGGAATATTCTCAGGACCGTGCTGCTGCCGATGCCCAGGGACTGCGGCTGGGTGCCAGCCCACCCCAGAAAAACTTCATGTGATTGTGTAGCAGCAGTATTTCAGGCATTATGGAAAATCAAAACTCATCTGGCACCAGGCTTCACCCTTAACAACCTTGTTCCAGCACCAGCTAATAACGGCTGTTCTCCTGGGTCCACTGGGGCCTTGCCTTTGTGGAAGCCACACAACCTCTACCAGGTGTCCTCCCAGCAGGGGAACCAGCTCTCCCCGTGTGGCTTGAAGAGCCCCGGACTCCACTCTGCTTCTGGGGATTCTCCCTTCCCACCAGAGCGACGCCAGGTATCGAGCTGTGGAGTTTCAGACTCTGCCCTCCCGCTGTTTATAGTCTTCACGGAATTTAAAACCTCTCCTTTCTCCTCCCTTTTTAGTTCAGTCCCTGTGGCTGTTCCACTTTTCCACTTTCTCTCCAGCTGATTTTGGGGGGGGCGCTTTTCCCGTCTTTCTCCCCATCGTCTCTGTCTTCTCTTTGCACGCAAAAGTGTTCCCTGCTCTCTGCATCTTCTCTCTCCCCCGTTCACCTCTCTGCGCCGCGTACCTGCTGAATTCTGTGGTTCACGTTGGGAAGATTGTTGTGTTAATCTTCAGATCAGTTTTCTAGGTGTGCAGGATGGTTTAGTGTTGGTCTGGTTGTATTTCATGGACACCAGACACATAAACTTCCATGCTATTCCACCATCTTGGCTCCTCTCTGCTCTTTTTTTTTCTTTTTTTTAAGACTTACTTTATTTTATTTCATTTTAGAGTGTGCAAGCAGGAGAGAGGGGCAGAAGGCGGGAGAGAGAGAATCTTAAGCAGGCTCCACACTTAGTGTAGAGCCTGATGCAGGGTTTGATCCTGCAACCCTGGGATCATGACCCGAGCTGAAATCAAGAGTCTGACGCTTAACTGACTGAGCCTCTTAGGCACCCCATTGAAGGACCTTTGAAGGGGACAGGATATTCTTGATCCCCAGACAACTTTAAGATGATATTATCCAAGTTCTACAGGAAAGAAGATGGGGGCTCAGAAAAGTAGGACTGATTTGTTCAAAGTCACCCAGTGTTAGGGTCTTCACCTTTGTGTCCTCTCCCTCTCCTCCCCAAATTCATATGTTGAAATCCCGATACCCAATGTGAAGGTATTAGAAGGTGGGCCTTTGGAGGCTGAGCCCTTAAGTATGGGATTAGTGCCGTTTTAAGCACTGAGACACAGTCTGTGACCTGGAAGAGGGCCCTTACCTGACCACGTCAGCACCCTGATCTCGGATTTCCAGGCTCCAGAACTGTGAGCCATAAGATTTTGTTTTTGCATCTGTTTACAATACGCACGGCACACGGTATTGCACGTCCATTTTCCTGGTAATACCTAGACGGACAGTCTCTGTTCTTCAGGTGAAGAAACAGTCCTGCAAGTTAAGTGACTCTTGGATGGTAGAGTTAGTTTCCTTCCACTTGGAAGCCAGACGTTAGGACTGATTATTTAGGCATGTTTCTTTTTCTTTCCTTAGTGATGTGCAAGGAGGTAAGAAGGAACAAGGGGTTGAGGAAGAGGGGATATTTTCTCTCATTCTTTAGCTAATCACTCAACAAGGAATTTTTTTTTCCTTTTCAAATTTTTATTTAAATTCTAGTTAACATACAGGGTAATATTGGTTTCAGAAGTAGAATTCGTTGATTCATCACTTACATACAACATCCAGTGCTCATCACAAGTGTCCTCCTTACTGCCCATCACCCGTTTGGCCCACCCCCCACTCATCTCCCTCCATCAACACTGTTCTGTATCATTAAGAGTCTCTTGTGGTTTCCCTAGCTCTCTCTTTTTCCTTCTCCCATGTGTTTATCTTCAACAAGTAATTTCTGAGAGCCTATTATGTAATAGGCTCTGATCTATGATACATGTGAATTAAGTAGACAAAGACCTTTGCTCTCACAGTTTCTTCTATACATTGTACAATGTACTAGAGTCTGAAAGATACGACCTGTGGGACAAAAGAACAAGGTGAGGGGGTAGAGGTGTGTTAGGGAGGGAGGGGGTTGCAGTTTCAGATAGGGTGGTGTTATGGACTGAATGTGTGTGTCCCCAAATACCTGTGTTGAAGCCCTAACCCCCAATGTGGCTGTAATTGGAGATGGGCTCTAAACAAGTAATCAAAGTTAAATGAGAGAAGAAACTCTCAGGGGGAATCACTGATCTGGGGGAGCCCAGCTCCCATATGATCAGTGTCCTTGTGAGAAGAGACACCAGAGAGCTCTCTTTGGGCACATGCTTTGAGGAAAGGCCGGAAGAATTGTCAGGGAGGAACACCTTCCTCTGCCCTATGGTCCTTCTAGAGCTGAACTTAGAATCAAATTGACATGAGACATTAACAAGAGAAAGTAAAATTTAAGGGGTGTAAATATGGGGAATCCACACAGGCAGGAAATTCTGAAGATAATGAAGCAACGTAGAGCTCATAGGAGCTAAGGAGAGGGGGAGGGTCTGAGGATACAAGGGAAGAAGCTCATTAACAGGGAGGTGAAAGATGTTTGGAAAAACAAGGTTACCCTATTATGCAGGTAAGTTCCTTAGGTAAAGGGGAGTCTGTTAATAGCTCTGTTACAGGCTTTCCTTTCTAATGTAAATGCAGGCAATTGTAGGGGAGGCAGAGTTTTTCCTGCATCTTCTGGGTTTTAATTACTTCCAAGTCAAAATAATCTTTATGCTAAAGTGGCCCATCTTGGGGCAGCCTGCCCTATGCTCTACAGTTGATATAGCAAGAATGTGGCTGTCTGCAAAAGAGGAAGAGTCCTTAGCAGAAACCTAATTAGCTGGCACCTTGTTCTTGGACTTCAAGCCTCCAGAAAGTAAACTGTTGATTAGGCTACCCAGTCAGTGGTACCCAGCCAGAGCTGACTAAGGCAGACAGTGAGTGAGGACCTCGTGTTAGGAGCATTTGAGCAAATCTTTTTAAAAAATTTTTTAGAATGTTTATTTTTTTTTAAATGTTTGTTTTTTATTTATTTTTCAGAGAGAGAGAGAAAGAGCAGGGGAGAGACAGAGAGAGAGGGAGAGAGAATTCCAAGCAGCCTCTGTGCTCTCAGCACATAGCCAGACATGGGGCTCAAACTCACGAACCGTGAGATCATGACCTGAGCTGAAATCAAGAGTTGGATGCTTAACTGACTGAGCCACCCATGTGCCCCAAATATTTATATTTGAGAGAGAGTGTATGAGTGGGGGAGATACGGGGGGCGGGGCACGAGGATCCAAAGTGGGCTCTGTGCTGACAGCAGAGAGCTTGATGTGGGGCCAAACTCACAAACTGTGAGATCATGACCTAAGCTGAAGTCTGATGGATGCTCAACTAACTGAGCCACTCAGATGCCCCTGAGCAAATCTTAAAGGAGGTGCAGAAGTTAGCCACTCCTTCTTTAGGTGTGTTTCCTACTTCTTAGAAGTAACAGTGTCTTAGGTGAGTGGAACAGGCAGTGCAAAGGCCCTGAGGCAGGAGTGTATGAGGCATGGCCGAGGAAGCTTTGGTGGCGGAGTCGAGTGGTAGGAAGCGTGAAGGTACCCCACCAAGGTACAGGTAGACTGAGGCCAGGAAGCACCCCCACTGGGTCACCTTTGAGATTCACTGGGGATTCTGACCATTGAGAGCTGCTGAAACTCATGGATGGAAGCCATCCATGGGAGTATTGCTGGATGTCCCTTGCATGCACATGGTGGTCATGAGGCAGAAGCAATATGGAAACAAACCAGAACCAGGAAGAGAAGCCCCTTCCTCTTGGTAGTGTCTCTCCAGCACTCTCTACTAGCAAACTTAACATCATGTTAGCCCTGCAGGAGAAATGCTTACAAGGCTCATCCTTATTAGAGCAGAATAGGCAATAAAATAGGACTTTGGAGCAGAGAATCAACACACGGTAACTGGCTATTATGGACTGGTGTTTGTGTCTCCCCCATGCCCAATTCATATGTTGAGGTTCTACCCCTGCCAGTGTGATGATGTTAGGAGGTGGGGCCTTTGGCAGATAATCACCAGGAGATAAGGTCATCAGAGTGGAGCCCGCAGGATTAGTTCCCTTGTGAGAGTCATGAAAAAGCTTACTTCTTGGCTCTGCTCTCTGCCATGTGAAAATACAATGAGAAGTCAGTGTTCTGCAGTCCAGAAGAAGGTTCTCACCAAATCCCGAATATACCAGCACCTTGATCTCAGACTTCTAGCCTCTACAACTGTTAAATACATTTCTGTTGTTTATAAGCCACTCAGTCTGTGCTAGTTTGATCCAGTAGCCTGAATGGACTGACACTAGCAATACATTAAACGTGTTGCAGAGAAGACCAAGGACCAAGTGTTCTAAAACTGAGAGATTGGGAAGAACAGGCAATCAACCGGGGACATTGAGAAGGAACAACCAACAAGGTAGGAGGAAAACTAAGAATGCGGTGTCCCTAGGAGTAAAGGGAAGAAAGCATATTGAGGAGGAATGGATGAACAGTGATGTCGAGCACTGTTGAGAAGTCAGGTAAGGTGAAGGACTTCGCTGTGGGCTGCCACTGCTAATGCTGCCGGGCAGTTTCAGGACAGCAGTGGGGGGGTGAGAGAGCAGGGGAGGAGAGGAACTGGTGTACAGACAGCTTTAACTCAGTGTAGAATACTTTGTTGGAGTCTTCTAAACTTTGTCCCTGAACAGAATCTGAAAAAATCTAGCAGGCTTTTGGATCTGCTTTATTCTCAGAGATACACTCTGTTGCTGAAATCCTTTCCCAGGGAACTGATCTGACCTATAAAATCTTCAGTGTGACTTCTTGAATTTTCAGGTTCCCTTAACCTGAGCTGGCTGAAGAATGCTTGTTCCTTGTGCTCATTTCCTGACACGCTCTTGCCTGAAGCTTCTGCTCTCTCCAGATGGGCTCTCAGCAGCTTGGAGGTCAGCCCTTAAATTGCTAGGGTGTACAAAGCTTCTGGCAATCGTCAGAGCTGCATGTCACTGGGCTGCAGAGCACTGGGAAGGAGCCCATTGTGGTCTGCTCCATTACATAGATGAGGATCTTTCTTGGGAACTTTCAGCTGGAGTGTGACCCACACCCGGAAGCTATAGAGTAATGGTTAAGTATAAGGACTCTGAGTCAGAATGACTGCATTTGAACACGGTGCTTCCACTTACTTGCTGGAGAACCTCCGGCAGATCCCTTAATCTCTCTGTCTCAATCAAATGAGAAATGGAAGCATAATGGCAATGATCTCCAAGGATTAAGGAGGTGAATTCATGCAAAGGGACTGGGCATAGAAGTGCTCAGAAAGTATTAAAGAAATCAGTCTCTTTGGGCGCCTGGGTGGCTCAGTCGATTAAGCATCTGACTTCAGCTTGAGTCTTGGCCTCACAGTTCATGAGTTCAAGACCCACATTGGGCTCTGGGCTGATAGCACAGAGCCTACTTAGGGTCCTGTCTTCCTCTGCCTCTCTCCCACTCTCGTGTTCTCTGTCTCTCTCTCTCTCTCAACAGTAAATAAACATTAAAAAAAATAAATTAGTCTCTATGTTGAACTATGATGGGAAAACAATAATGTTACTCTCTAGGAGTGCATCATTCAGTAGTGCAATCAGCTATTAAACACTTTTTCAGGGCCAGGTTGAAAACGTGCAGTTAATTGGCAAATATTTACTGACCTATTATGATTTGCAAAATGCTGTGCATATTACCAAGGTGCATGAGATCTGCCCTCAGAGGCATTTAAAGTCGTTTTGGGAGAGAAACTAGAGCACAAAGAGCTATCCTTTGTTTCCTGTGTGCCAGGAACTTGGAATGTGTTTTCATTTGATTTTTGCAGTAACCCTTGGTTTTGGTGCCTTGGTCTACATGCTTCCCCCAGATACACCTGCATGACTTTCTGCCCAGAGAGAGCAGCCCTACGTAGCTTGTGGTCCCTGCAGTTCTGGAGCCAGCCCCTGCTGCCCCTGCTGCTGCTACCCCTTGTCTGCACTGCCTGGCAGAGATGCCATCCTGCACACTGACCAGTGGGACCCCCAAGGGCTAGGCTTCCCCAGCGGCCACATGGAGAGTCCTGGTGATGCGCTCCGAAGGGAACAAGTTACCATCCTGTTGGAGTGGGGAGGAGCCTGGAGGGAGCCTCCTACTCCCTTGGATGGACTTTTCTGAGATGTAGTAATTCATTTGGCCCCTCTGAAGACTCTTGCAAGACTGAGAGACCAGCTGCACTTGTTAGCAAGCTGCGATCAGTCCAGGAATGCACTGCCTAGAATGTGTTCTTTTTCTTTTCCTGCCTTTCTCCCTTTACTTCTCATTCCTGCTTCCTGAGATTGCATCGACCCCAAAAGAAGGTGTTAGCACATAAACTTTTTTCTTTAGGGAGCTACCACTATTATGGGATTTCTTTCTCCCCTCCCCTTCCCTTCCCTCCCCTCCCCTCCCCTCCCCTCCCCTCCCGTCCCCTTCAGTATACAGATTTACTGAGCTGTAACTCACACCCTACAATTTACCCATTTAAAGCGTGCAACTCAAAGGCTTTTGTTATATTTGTAGAGTTGCACATCACCGTGATCAACGCTAGAACATTTTCATTATGCCAAAAAGAAAACCCACACCCCTTAGTCACTGCCCTGAAAATTGTTCGTCTCCCACAGCCTTAGATAAGCACTAGTATGCTTCCTGTCTCTATTAATTTTTTTTCTGGACACTTCATATAAATGAAGTCGTACAATGTGTGGTCTTTTGGGACAGGCTTATGTTCACTTGTTTTCAGGATTGATCCATGTTGTAGCATGCATCAGTATTTCATTTTTTATTACCAAATTTCCATTGTATGGATATGTCACATTTTATTTATCCATTCATCGATTGATAGACACTTGAGTTGTTTCTACTTTTTGGCTATTGTGAATTATGCTACTATGAATATTGGTGTACCAGTTTTTGTGTGAATATATGTTTTTATTGCTCTTGGGTATATGGCTAGGTATAAAACTGCTGGATCTCATATGGTAACTCTATATTTAACTGTTTAGGAATTGCTTGATTATTTTCCAAAGTGGCTGTACCATTGACATTCCCACCAGCAGGCTATGATGATTCCATTTGGCCATTTGCATAGCTTCTTTGATGAAATGTCTGCTCAGATCCTTTTCCCATTTTTAATTTGTGTTATTCGTTTTTATTGTTGAGTTCTGATAGTTCTTTATATATTCCAGTACAAGTTCTTTATCAGGTATATGACTTGTAAAAATGTTCTCACATTCTATGTTTTTTCACTTTATCAGTGGTATCCTTTGCAGTACAAAGTTTCTTTTTTTTAAATATTTTTTTGATGCTTATTTATTTTTGAGAGAAAGAAAGACCACTAGTGGGGGAGGGGCAGAGAGAGAGAGACAAAGAATGTGAAGCAGGCTCCAGGCTCTGAGCTGTCAGCAGAGAGCCGATGTGGGGCTTGAACCCACAAACTGTGAGATCATGACCTGAACCGAAGTCGGACGCTTAACCGACTGAGCCACCCAAGCACCCCTGAAGCACAAAGTATCTAATTTTGGTGCTGTCAGCACATAAGCTTTTGCATCCCACCATTTTTTAGGGAATCTCGACCAAGACCCCAAACGAGGTAGGTGATAGTCCCATTTTACTTGTGAGGAATCTAACGGTCACGAGAGATGAAGTAATTTCCCCAAACCACATAGAGAGAAACCATGTAGAGGGAAGCCAGAATTTGTACTGAAGTCTGTGGGATGGCTCAGTAGATGGACGGGGTGGGGCATACTAATTGCTGATTGAATTTTCCCGTTGACATTGTGCTGCCAGAGTTTGCTGCTGATAATAAGTGCCATGCACGGACCATCTGCTTTGTGCCTGGTGCTTCACACACCTTCTTGGCTCTTCTTCCTCAAGAAGCCTTGAAGAGTCCATACCTTCATCCTCCAGAATAAGACTAATTTTGTGGGAACACATCTTCTCCCCTCTTGGGGTTCCCACTTGCTACTTGTCACAGGAGGAGGAGGAAGGACATATTTGGTTGTGGAGACTGGCAGAAAGACTGGCTGTACCGCACGGGCCAGGGGCTGGGTTACTGCATGGGCTTTGGGCAGTGTGGGTCTCCCACTGCCCCGCCCTCTCCTTTGCCCCCGAAGAACTAATTTATAATACCACCTGCCCTTGGTCTCCTTTTGTGTGTTCTTGATTGGTGGGGAACATAGTGGAGAGTAGGGATGAAGGTTAGGTTCCCCTTAACCCCCGAAGTATCATTTTTCCATTTTGCATCCTCAGTGTTCAGGAAATGTTTGAATGAGTAGATGAAACACAGGCTTGGAGATGTTCACTCACTCGCATGCTCCTTGTAAGCGATGGAGCCATGTGTCTATAGCTCCTCACCTGGTTATTTATAGGATACTCTGGTTGGGGAAGTCAGACTGTCCTTTCTTCCTCCCGCAGCCAGGGTTTTTAAACCATCTCATTTCTGCCATCTGCCAGTCTGTCCGCTTCTCCTCTCCCTGTTGTTTCTCCCAGGCTTCTGGGTGGTGGACTGAAGTGCACCTCGTTTCCGTACTTGGCCCTGACACATAGTAGTGGTGGACCACGCACATTGGGTGGGTAACTGGCCTCTTTTCTAAGATCCACTCCTTGCCTTTCTCTGTCCTGCTCTGCACAGCAGGGAACTACATTTCCCAGGCTCCTTCGACAGCCAACTTCCTGTAGGTTTTGGCAGTGAGGGCCCTGGTGGCTGACTGGAGGGCAGAGGAAGGGAGAAACCACAGTATCCCTATGCCCCCCTCCCTGAGTCAGGTGGCATCTCTGGGGCAATAACATCTTTGGCCATGGCTGTGTCTCCTCCATAGCCCCAGCCCCTCCCTTTGTGGAGCCAACCCCTGGGGTTCTGACCTCTGACTCTCAGCCCTGGGGTGGCGGGTGTTGCTAATCTTTGGGTCACCTCATCATCCCCTGTTTAGATTCTGGTTTTTCTATCTCCCATATAGCCCATTCTCTTTATTAGATCCCTACCGTTTGAGTAGTTTCTGTTGGCTGGCTGGTGTTCTTTACCTGTAAATGGGAACAATAAGGCCTGCCGTAAGAAATAGCTGTTCCCGGATCGCTCAGTTGGTTAAGAGTTGTACTTCCGCTCAGGTCATGATCTCGTGGCTCGAAAGTTCGGGCTCTGCGTGGGGCTCTGTGCTGACAGGCTCACAGTCTGGAGCCTGCTTCACATTCTGTGTCTCCCTCTCTCTCTGCCCCTCTGTTGCTCACACTCTGTCTCTCTCAAAAATAAACAAACATTAAAAAAAAAAAAAAGGAAAAGGAGTAGAGTAGCTGTGGATATTCAGTGAGATAATGCATACTTATTATTCATTTGCATTATTGTACTTTAGGAGAAAATGATGGGCCTATCCTGGGAAAGAGTACGTTTTGACTTGTGCATCTTGAATTCGCCTCTAATCCACTTGTCGAGGAAGGTGGTAGCTATGTCACCACCCACCCTCCTGGACACCCGTGTGGGGGCTGGACCAGTCTGGGAAGAGGCCCTCCCAGTGTGAGCGCAGCCCGTGGCTAACCGCTCAGCTCAGGACCTGGGAAGTCACGGCTGTTCAAAAATCCTGGAACACGTGGAGGTTGAAGTGACGTGGCCAGGGAAACCACAGGCATGTGTTGCTCTCTCAGTGCCACTCAGAGCCTCTGTGGGGCTTGGAAGGTTCCACTCTCAGGTCTCAGTCTGTGGAAGAAAATTGGGATGGAGTCCTAATGTTTTCCCACAGGTCAATTTCCACTGTGACACTGTATCACTTGGATTGAAATAAACACCATTTGGCACATTTTATGGAGAGAAAGGGGGAACCCTCCATGGAGACTAAAGGAAGCATGTAAGAAAGTAAGAGAATCCTATCAGCCAGAGGCTTCTGCTGTCTTTGGGCTTTGGACCAGTCTCTGCACAGGGGATTGTGGGTAAAAATCTGGTGTGCTTCTAGAATGTTCTTTTAAAAAGATGTTTATTATTTTTGAGAGACAGAGAGAGAAAGCGAGCATGAGCAGGGGAGGGGCAGAGAGAGATAGGGACAGAGGATCCAAAGCAGAGAGCCCAATGTGGGGCTCAAACTCATGAACTGTGAGATCATGACCTGAATTTAACTGAGTCACTCAGGTGCCCCGACTTCTAGAATGTTCTCATGCTGAGAGAGCCTCTGTGTGTCTTGGGGAATACCTGAGTTAAGCCAGTCACTTTCTGGCCTCGGCCTCAGTTTCCTGGATACATGTTTGCTCTATTTTCAGGTAGAATTTCCTACTAAAATTTTTGCAAATTATTTTATCTCTGGATAAAGTAATTTGGACTGGAAATCTGAAAAAGAGAATAGTGAAAGTAGTCCACCTCACTGGTTATCTAAGAGCTGAAAAGTGACACAGTGAGATGGTAGAAATAGTAGTTAACAAACAAGTGATGATTTTTTAATGCATTTGGTGATGTGTCTTTTTGAACCCTGCTAGGAGGAGAGCCAAATAGAATTTTTTGGGAGAGTAATTGGATGGTCTCTCTCAGTATTATTAAAACTTCATACCAGAGGGGCGCCTGGGTGGCTCAGTCGGTTAAGCGTCCGACTTCGGCTCAGGTCATGATCTCGCGGTCTGTGAGTTCGAGCCCCGCGTCGGGCTCTGTGCTGACAGCTCAGAGCCTGGAGCCTGTTTCAGATTCTGTGTCTCCCTCTTTCTCTGACCCTCCCCTGTTCATGCTCTCTCTCTGTCTCAAAAATAAATAAATGTTAAAAAAAAAATTAAAAAACAAAACTTCATACCAGAGACGCCTGGGTGGCTCATTTGGTTGAGTGTCTGACTTTGGCTCAGGTCATAATCTCGTGGTTCGTGGGCCTGAGCCCCACATCAGGCTCTGTGCTGACAGCTCGGAGCCTGGAGCCTGCTTCGGATTCTGTGTCTCCCTCTCTCTCTACCCCTCCCCGGCTTGCACTCTGTCTTTCTCTATTAAAAATAAACATTAAAAAAAAAAATAAGAATAAACTTTATAGCATTTGACCTAGTAATGCCGTATCTTAAATGCTATGGCAAACAAGCATTTGAGCAGAAACAAGGGCAAAAATTTGTAACAAATACATTTCTTCCAAACTTTGTTTTATTTGAGCTTTTTTTTTTTTTAAGTAGGCTTCACACCCAGCGTGGAGCCCAAAGTGGGGCTTGAACTTATAACCCTGAGATCAAGACCCAAGCTGAAATCAAGTTGGACGCTTAACCAACTGAGCCACCCAGGCGACCCTTATAACAGATATTTTAATTCCTGCATCATTATTTACCAAAATCCTCGAAACAACTCAGAAGACCCAGAGTATTGTTAAATAATCACCACTGCTAACACTTATTGAGCACTTTCTTTTTTTAAAATTAAAATTATTTTATTTTATTTTAGAGAGACAGCGGGGAAGAGGGGCAAAGGGAGAGGGGCGGGTGGCGGGGGGGGGGAAGAGAGAGAGAGAGAGAGAGGGAGGGAGACAGAGAAAGAGAGAATCTTAAGCAGGCTCCATGCTCAGCCACTCAGGGCTGGATCCCACGACCCCGGGATCATGACCTGAGCCGAAATATTGAGCACTTTATATACTGTGTAGGCACTGCTTTACAAGCATTAACCAATCGTCACAACTCTGACGAGAAACTCTTACTTTTATGTCTCCCTTACAGTTGAGAAGTGTGAGGCCGAGAGAGAAGTGAGTTGCCCAAAGTCACACAGGAAGTAGTGAGAGGTAGGATTTGAATAGGCATTCAGTCTACAGAGTCTGTGTTCTCAGCCACCAGACTACAAATAAGCCAGGGAATCAGTATAAATTTAGTTGTGCTAATAACACGTGTAATTTATCATTGTTGCCATTATTAAAGATCACATTTTCAAATAATTCTTAGTGCCATGAGAAAAATCTTAATCGTGTCATGCCAAATGAAAGGCAGGATGCGTGGTATATGTCATGGTATAAAATGTTGTGACCCCAGTTATATCAGAACACATTGTACCATATTTTGCCAATGTGAAGACCCGTTGTCTATTGGTATATTTCACTGTTGCTGAAACCAGTGTGTCTTACAATTGATGATAGTTTAACTAACTGGTAGTGTTCTTAGTGCCCATAAAGTAATGGCATCAGTTAAAACCAACAGTGTTTTAGATTCAGTAAAATACTACATACAGGTAGGCGGGAAAGACTGGAAAGAAATAGGCCAAAATATCAGTGGTGAGACATCTCTGGATTGTAGGCAATGCCTTAAGTTTATACAAGTGAGGGGCATCTGGGTGGCTCAGTCGGTTAAGGTTCGGCCCTTGATCTCAGCTCAGGTCATGATCTCAAGGGTTCGTGAGTTCGAGCTCTGCAATGGGCTAGGCATTATCAGTGTGGAGTCGGCTTCGGATTCTCTCTCTTCCTCTCTCTCTGTTCTTCCCCTGCTCTCTCTCTCTCTCTCTCTCCCTCAGAATAAATAAATAAACTTAAAACATTAAAAAGTTTATACAAGTGAGATGAGTCTTCACCACTGGACTCTGCCTTTGCCAGAGAAGGATGGTGATTTCCTCTGGTCATCATTTAGTTATTTGTCCTCATGTGTTTACTGTCCCTCTTGTCTGTTGGACAGTAACAAACACAAGGCAGACCCTGTTTGTTTGGTACACACCACAACCCACTCTTCAGTCAGCTGTATGATCTGGCCACGTACTTGACATCTAGTAGCCTCTTTAAGTGCTGGTTCCCGGACTGACTTCGTCTGTTTCATCCTCACAATGACTCCATTAGACGCCATTATTTTCCCATTTTACAGATGAGAGAACTGAGGCACAGAGAGGAAGAGCCGCTTGCCCGCCACACAGCTGATGGGTAGAGCTGGGGTTCCCACCTGGGAAGATGACTCCACCAGCTTTTTTGGGAGCTTTGCCCTCAGGGGTATCGTTCGGACTAGGCGGTTGCTCACTCCGGGAGGTTAAATAACTGACCTAAAAGGACACCACTAATTGCTGATCCAGGTAAACGAGGAAGTTCACCCTAAGCTTGGGTGATGGAAAGAGGCGGGGAGTGGATGGGGCATGGCCTACTTCCCTCCCCTCCTCTCCTCTCTCTCCCCTCTCTGCCTTTCTCCCCCCTGCCTTTTTCCTTGTCTCTGTAGTTCCCACTTTCTGAAAAGTGATTCAATTTTTTTTTTTTAAGGTAAGCTCTACATCCAGTGTGGGGCTTGCACTCACGAGCCCAACATCAAGAGTGCTCGTGTGCTCTACTGACTGAGCCAGCCTGGTGCCCCAGTGATAAGATTTTATACAGCATTAGTTGCCCTACAAAAAGGTATAGAGCTAAATTCTATATATACAAAGTAAAGCCCATCTTTACTTTTATATATAAATTCTATATATAAAAAGTAAAGCCCATCTCTTGTCTGAATTCCAGCTGATTCTAAGCTAAAGAGGAAACGTGGTTTAGGAGGGCTTCCTGCTCTTTAGGGTTTTCGCATGAGTCTTCCCACTGTGCCATGGCCCAGTTATTTCCTCCTTATTCCGCAGCATCACTTCCAGGGGAAAGCCTTTCCTGGCACCCCTCCCTACTGGGATGAATTCCACCTTGCCAGTTTTCATAGTCCTTTCCAGAATTGCAGTTTTACCCTTGTTTGTGTGCTTGTGATTAATGTCTGTCCCCCATCAGCCTCTAAGCTCCATGAGACAAGAATAGAGCTGTTGACTTGTTTGTTTTTTAAACTCACCTTCATATCTCCTGCACAGTTGGAAGGGCCATATGGTATTTGTTGAATGGGAAGAGTACCCAGCAACAGGGGAGGAAATCACAGCCCTTCCTAGAGTGTATAGGTTGCTGTGAAACCTTTTTATCCCTTGAACTTTGTCTGCTGTAATGGCCTGGGAGCTTCAGTCCCCTGCTGTGATATTGCAACTTATAATAAGAAATACATATTTGGTCTTAGTCCCTGTTTCTGGCACAGAGCTCCTAAAACCCTTGGAATTTTTGAAGTGATAAGAGCAACAAAGTTATGTTTTGTTTTGTTAATGAAGTGACTTTTGGACCTCACCTGGGGTTGGGAGGGGTTGCCAGAAGAACCTACCAGGTGATTAGAGGGTTGGAACTTTCAGCCCCGCCCCCTCCCTGAGAGGGCGGAGGGTCTGGAGGTTGAATCAACTGACCGTGACCAGTGATTCAATCAGTCATACCTATATGGTGAAGCCTCCATAAAACCCAAAAGCTTCTGGGTTGGAGAACATGTGGAGATAGGGAGAGGGTGGTGCCCTTGGAGAGGGTGTGGAAGCTCTGGTCCCCTCTGCCATACTTTGCCCTATGCATTTCTTCCATTTGTCTTGCCCTGAGTTATATCCTTTTATAGTCAACCAATGTTTCTTTGAGTTCTGTGAGCCCCTCTAGCAAATTAACTGAACATAAAGAGAGAGCCTTGGGAACTTACAATCTATAGCTGGTTGGTCAAGAAGCACAGATGGCAACCTGGACTTGTGACTGGCATCTGTCGTGGGTAGTGTTGTGGGACTGAGCCTTTACCCTGTGGATATGAGGTTTTCTCCAGGTTGACAGTGTCAGAATTGAGCTGAATCGTAGGACACTCAGCTGGTGTCGGAGAATTGCTTGGTGTGGGGAAAACACCCACATGTCACTTGGTGTCAGAACCCTTACCTGCCAAGCTCCTCTTGCTTTCTCTCTTCCTTAGTCTTTGTGGTACAAAATGGCACCCAGAGTGGTGCAGGAAGCCAGGTGCTTTGGGCCAGGGGAGGATGAACTGCAGCCTCTCAGTTCTGTCTGGTTTCTTGTTTCATATGAGGCAAGACTTAGGGGTTGGCCCTGTGCTTCTGCTTTTTGGGAAACAGCCTGGACATCAGATTCAAGTAAACTTGAATTCTTTTTATCTCTCACTTGTGCTCCAGACTAACACCCTTTCTTTCATCTGTTCCTACAGTGGTCTAGCCATTCTTTACCACCTTCAAGAGGCTCTGACAATCCTCATTGGGATGTATGGGCCACCAACAGGGCTAATCTGTTGTGGAGAAATAGATTTTTGGTTAATCCTCTCTTTCTTTTTTAAGAGTAGATAACGTTGACATTATTTGTCATTTAGCTTTTTTTTTTTTTAAGTTTTTATTTTATTTTTGAGAGGGCATGAGTGAGAGAGGGGCAAAGAGAGAGGGAGACACAGAATCTGAAGCGGGCTCCAGGCTCTGAGCTGTTGGCACAGAGCCCGATGCAGGGCTCGAACTCAGGAACCGTGAGAATATGACCTGAGCTGAAGTCAGACGCTTAACTGACTGAGCCACCCAGGCACCCCTTTTTTCTTTCCCTTTCTTTTCTCTTTTGTTTTCTTTTCTCTTTCCTTCCTTATTTCCTTCCTTCCATCCTTCTTTCCTTCTTTACCAATTTATTTTCACGAGCAATAGGAAACCAAGCATTTTGAAAATACTTTTGCAACATCACTTTTTTGTAGTATTTATTGGCTTCGCGGTTTTCCTATCTGATCTTCCAAAGCAGACTAGGGAGGCCCATGAAAGGGCTTGTAGTTTGGGTAGTCAATGGCTGAGACACAGCAGAGGGGCAAACATAATATGAACCAGCATATCAGCCCACAGTGATGGGCTTTTAGTTGCCTGTTCCTGCTTTTGGGTGCAGGAAAAGAAAACTCAGATGAGAGGAGTTTTAAAAATGTCCAGTTGGCGGCGCTGTTGTCTTATTTAGCCACAGGCCATTCTGGTTTCAGGGACTTAAAAATTGATGCCCCACACCACTTTCCAGCTCCTTCAAACACGGATCCCACAATTACAACTAAACAATTTGCAGCTACATGAATAAATTCCGGAGCTCTAATGCACAGCATAATTATAATCGACAATGCCATTTTATATACTTCCAAGTTGCTAAAAGTAGATCTTCAGTGTTATCACCACAAAAGAGAAAGGATAATTATGTGATAGAGGTGTTATCAAAGATGGTGGTAATCATACTGCAATATATAAATGTTTCAGATCAATATTGTGTACATTTTTTTTTTCAACGTTTATTTTATTTTTTGGGACAGAGAGAGACAGAGCATGAACGGGGGAGGGACAGAGAGAGAGAGGGAGACACAGAATCGGAAACAGGCTCCAGGCTCTGAGCCATCAGCCCAGAGCCTGACGCGGGGCTCGAACTCACGGACTGTGAGATCGTGACCTGGCTGAAGTCGGACGCTTAACCGACTGCGCCACCCAGGTGCCCCTATTGTGTACATTTTTAAAGTAACACAATGTTATATGCCAATTATCTCAATAAGAACAAGAATCAAAAAAGAAAAGCAGCCTTTGGTGTACTTATTTGCCTGTTTCACCCTCAGGACTGTAAAACTTGTTGCTGCAAATGGCAGGTTTTCATTCTTTCTCATAATGGCAGAGTTTCAAATGCTGGTTCTTTTGTTGGGTGCATCCCTTCTGGGATCCTCTGAGCACAACCTCTGACCAGCAACCCTCAACATAGTTTTCTCCTCCAGTAGCTATAACCCTTGGGCTTCCAGGTTTCCCTTCTGTGCTGGTTGCTGTCCTTCTAGGCCATTCTCTTGGGCAGTGATTCTTTCAAGATGGCTGGAGACTGGCTCCTTCACACATAGTCCATTTCTGGCTTGCAGAAAAGCATGAGCCTTTGCGTCTCTCTCCTCTGTGAGTGAAGGGAATGGAGAAATACCACAGCTCTCCGAAGCTCCTCAGAGACATCGTCTCTCCCTTTACATCTTCCCTCTGTCACAGGCTGGAGGTGGGTGTTCAGGGACCCTGGGAACGGATTCTAGTCTCCTGGGAATGATCTAAAACTCTGCTTGGGGACTTGGTACCTACCCTGTTCTCAGCCTGTGGGCATCACCAGAAAAACTGACACACCATGTGCTTTCAACACCCTGTTCTATCTCTCCACGTTCCAGTGTTCAAACTTCACCAAGCAGACTCCAGTTGCAATGGACCTCTTGGCCCTCTGCATGTGGGTGTCCCAGTGGTGAGTTGAATGTGGCATGTCAGAGCTCAGTATCCATCCCTGTCTTAGCTTGGGCTGCTATAATAAAGTACCACAATCTGGGTGGCTTATAAACAACCGAAATTTATTGCTCACAGCTTTGGAGGCTGGAAATCCAAGATCAGGGAGCCAGCATGGCTGGGAGAGGACCCACTTCAGAATCACAGACTTCTCATTGTATCCTCTCATGGTGGGGGGGCTGGAAGCTCGCTGGACTCTTTTTTATATGAGCACTAATCCCCTTCATGAGGGCGTGGTGCTGTGTTAGGTATCCCTCTTCTGCTCCTGTAACTGTGTGCCATCACCGGGCCCCTCTATGTCTAGCCTTGCAACCTGGCTGCCTGCATTTTACTTTAGCTGTTGCTGGGGCCACCAGGTTTGAGCAGGTACAAGCTGATCATGCTTCCCTAGCTGTCCTGCCTACTTTGCTTTCTGCCCTTGGGCTTGCCTGACCGTGAGGCTCAAGATGCCTGCAGAAATGTGCCAGGTGTTTGCACATGCAAACCCAGGAGGGTGAGGTTACACCCTAAGGTGTAACTCGAACATTAGGTACAGGAGATGATGGGTGCAGGAAATGTACAGAAATGTCTTTTCTTCTGTCCTTCAGGCACTCAATCTGAGGCATAGTCCTTGTGGCTCCTTGGAGAGTCCCAGGGAGATGAAGCCCCAATTGCCTTGATGAAGCATTATGTTCTAGCTTTCTTTTCTGCTTGGTTCTCTCTTCCCAAGCCCCCAGACCTCTGTCCCTGCTCCCTAGGACCACTTCCCAAAATAAATGAATGCCTACAATTGCTTACTGTAGGCTTGCTTTTTTTGGGGGCGAGGGGGACTCAAACTATCTTTAACTTTACCACTGCCTTTACCAAATGAAAAGTATGATAATTATTCATCTATATTTCTTTTTCTTCTACCTGACTACATGATCTTTAAAGACTGTGCCTTATTTTGTCATCTATGTAGTTCATCATAAATGCTTGTTAGATGAATGGCTCAGAGGTAGAAAGAAAATGATGAGTTTACAAATAGCAGCTAAAGGGTATTTGAATTACATTTCTAAGATGCCCACCATGGTTTATCTCATTTAACTCTACAGCAACTCCAAGAGGCAGGTGCTGTTATTATCCTGATTTTACAGGTGAGGAACAGGCTTAGAGAGGTCAGGTGTCTTGCCCAGCCATACGGCTCAAGAGAAAAGAAATCAGGATTTGAATGCTGGTTGGATTCCCAGATTGGCCTCTTATCATCACTATTTCTGGGGAACTATGGAAGCTTGTTCTTGGAGCATACAGTGCTGGTGTGGGAGTCCACAGAGAGGAGGTGGTCTTTGCTGGCGGGGCCGGATCATGAGGGATCCTCTTCTAGTGGTTTGTTATCTTGCAGACAATGGAGAACCTGGAAGGCTTACAAACATTTTCTCCTTATAAGCCCTTTCCAGGTTTCCTTGCCTTTCAGAAAATACAAGCAGTTTGAAAAACATCCACAAGAGGGCAGGCGTTGGCCATGGATGAGAAAACTGGAGGAAACCTGGCATGTGAAACTTGGTTCAATTTTCTTTTCCTCCTGGGTTTCAGCTCTTGGAGTAGATCTAAGATCGATAAGTAACCTCCAGCACTGGAGACTTGCAGCTGTTCTTTCTGCCTCTTTTCTCCCTCCTTGTCTTCCTCTCTCTTTTCCCCCCGCTCTTCCTCCCCTCCATTCCTTTTGTTTACTTTCTTCACTGAAGTGGAGAGTCTGGTTAAAAAACCGGTAGATTCTTCTTAAACATCACCACGCTTGGCAACATCTTAAAGCCCAGTCCACATACAAATAGACAATAGTGCGCACACGTGTGTGCGCGCGCGCGCACACACACACACACACACACACACACACACACTTTAGACAGCTAGCTAGAGTGTATACCAGCCACTGGAAAAAGCTCTGGTCCTCTGTTATCAAGTTAGGAATCTCTGTAAGGGTTCCGTCACCTCTACGTAGGAAGTGGTTATTGATTCCATTTCAGCCCTAATGAACATTTACTGAACACAGTGTGTGTCAGGCCTGATGCCTGACATATACATGTGCTGTTTCATTGAATCTTTACATGACTACTTTGAGGCTGATAGGATTTTCCCTATTTACAAATGAGGCATTTGAGTCTCAGAGAGGTTAAGATCACAGCACTGGCCGGACATAGAGCCATAACTGAAGCCAGATATTGGACTTCCACTCTACTGGTCCTGCCATTGAGCCACACCAGATGGGTTGATTTATTACCATCTCTACGTGAGTCTGATTCAGGGTGACCAACGTGGGGATGGTTGAGATGTTGACCAGCTTTTCTCTTTGATGTCAACTAAGCTCGGTGCATAGATGCTCCAAGGCAAAGAAGAGGGATGGGGGAGAGGGGTCTTCATTGCTCTAAACTTCAGCTCTCTGACTCTGAGCAGAGGCTGGAGGACTCAGGTAAGAGGAGCTGAGTTAGGGTTCGTGGACTGGAAGTCTTTCACTAACCCAAGTGGTCTGTGATCCCTTGCTCATCAGGGACTGTTCTGGATGCTCCCGGTGGCCAGCATAGGGCTAGGGTCCAGAAAATACTCATACAGAGGGAAGACTAAAGACTAAGGCTCTTGAAGTGACCATTCTAAGGTCCATCAGTAGAAGCGCCAAACGTGGAACTCTGGTTTTTCATCTTGGGGGTTTTGAGCGTTTCTTCCCACTAGTTTTCTAGAGTGCATATGTGCTATTCCATTGGGGTAGGTGTATAAGGAGTTGGGGGTGGGATGGGACACAGGTGAATGCTTTTCATTTAATTATCGTGTGTTTATTTTACTGTGCATTAGAAAACGTATAATAAGCACTTCAAAGCTATTGATTCCATGGATACTGTTGTTAGAATGAGGCTAATGAGGCTAAGTTAGTAAGTTAAAAAATGCATAGATTTAAACATTACATAAAGAATATATCAGAATAGCCAGCAATACTGAAGAAGAACAACAAAATTGGAGGATTGATGCTCTGTGACTTCAAGACTTACTATAAAGCTAGAGTAATCAAGACAGTGTGGCATTGGTGAAGGAATAGACAAATAGACCAGTGGAGCAGAATAGAGAGCCCAAAATAGACCCACATAAATATAGTGGGTCTATAGTGATAAAGGAGCGAAGGCCATACAATGGAGCAAAGATAGTCTCTTTGACAAATGGTTCTGGAACAACAGGACATCCACATGCAGAAAAATTCAGTTAGACACAGGTCCTCCACCCTTAACAAAATTAACTCCAAATGGGTCATAGATTTAAATGTAAAATGCAAAACTATTAAATTTTTTTTTAATTTCTATTTTAGATCGGTTGAGTGACTGACTTTGGCTCAGGTCATGATCTCACAACTCATGAGTTCAAGCCCCACATCAGGCTCTGTGCTGACAGCTCGGAGCCTGGAGCCTGCTTCAGGTTCTGTGTCTCCTCCTCTTTGCCCCTCCCTCCCCCTCTCTCTCAAAAATAAACAAACATTTAGAAAAAAAGAAAGAGAGAGAGAGAGAGAGAGAGAGAGAGAGAGAGAGTGAGTGGTGGATGGGGCAGAGAGGGAGACACAATCCAAAGCAGGCTCCAGGCTCCGAGCTGTCAGCCCAGAGCCTGACACAGGGCTCAAACTCATGAACCGTGAGATCATGACCTGAGCCAAAGTTGGATGCTCAACCGACTGAGCCACCCAGGCTCCCCAAAATGCAAAACTATTAAATAGAACATAACATAGGAGAAAACCTAGAAAACCTTGAGTCCAATGATGCCTTTGTAGATACAACACCAAAGACATGATCCTTAAAAGAAATAGTTGATAAGCTAGACTTCTTTAAAATTAAAAACTTCTGTTCTCTGAATAACAATATCAAGTGAATTAGAAGAAAAGCCAGAGAATGGGAGAAAATATTGGCAAAAGATGCATCTGAAAAGGACTATTAACCAAAATAAACACAGAACTCTTTGTTTTGTTTTATTTATTCATTTTGAGGGGGAGAGAGAGAGAGAGAGAGAGAGAGAGAAAGAGAAAGAAAGAAAGAAAGAAAGAAAGAAAGAAAGAAAGAAAGAAAGGAAAAAGAAAGAAATCCCAAGCAGGCTCTGTGGTGTCAGTGTGCAGAGCCCGATGAGAGGCTCGAACTCATGAACTGTGAGATCATAACCTGAACCAAAACCAAGAGTTGGCTGCTTAACCGACTCAACCACCCAGGTGCCCCAAATTATACAAAGAACTCTTTTAACACTCAACAGTAAGGTAACAAACCACTCAATTTAAAAATGGGACCAAAGGTTTCATCAAATAATAAATACAAATGGCAAAGAAGCAGATGAAAAGATGCTCCATATCCCATGGCCTCAGGGAACTGCAAACTGAAACGATGATGAGATAGCACTATACACCTCTTAGAATGGATAAACTGTGGTCCATGCAGACAATGGGATGTTATTTAGCATTAAAAAGTAATGAGCTGTCAAGTCAGAAAAAGACACGGAGGAAACTTAAAAACATACTATGAAGTAAAAGAAGTCAATATGAGAGGGCCACATACTGTGTGATTTCAACTCTATGACATTCTAAAAAAGGAAAACTATGGAAACAATAAAAAAGATCAGTGGTTGCTGGTGGGGGAGTGGGAGGGAAGAGATGAACAAGCAGAGACAGAATTTTGGGGGCAGTGAAAATGCTCTGTGTGATCTTATCATTGTGGATATATGTCCTTATACATTTGTGCAAATGTGTAGAACATAGAACAAGAGTGAACCCTAAGCTAAACTATGGACTTTGGGTGATTATAATGTGTCACTGGAGGCTCATCCTTGGTACGCATGTACCATTCTGGTGAGTGATGTGGATAATGGGGGAGATTATGCATGTGTGGGGGTGGGGGTTATATGGCAAATCTCTGTACCTTCCTCTCAATTATACTCTATATCTAAAATTTCTCTAAAAAATAAAATCTTTAGGGGTGCCCGGGTAGCTCAGGTGGTTAAGCATCTGACTCTTCGTTTTGGCTCAGGTCATAATATCATGGTTTTGTGAGTTCAAGCCCTGCATCAGGCTCTGCGCTGGCAGCGTGGAGCCTGCTTGGGATTCTCTCTCCCTCTCTCTTGGCCCCTCCCCCACTAGCACTGTCTCTGTCTCTCTCAAATAAACTTAAAAAACTTAAAACTTAAAAAAAGCCTCTTCCTGGCTCACGTGCTCTCTCTCTCTCTCAAAAAAAATAAATAAAAATTAAAAAATACATAAAGAAAATATTAAATGAAGTATCAGTTTCCTACTATTGCTGTAACAAATTACCACAAAGGAAATGGCTTATAATAACGCACATCCATGATCTGTCAGTTCTGAAGGTAGGAAGGCTTCATATCAAGGTGTTGGTAGGGCTGCATTCCATCTGGAGGCTCTAGGGAAGGGCCTGCTCTGGAGTCCAGATTACCAATTATTTCTCACCTGGATGGTGTCCTTGGTGTTGCCTCTGAAAAGGCATCACCACGCGTGAGGTCCTCATATGTTAGGTTTTCTTCCAAGAATCCTGTGGTTTTACATTTTACATTTAGGTCTGTGATCCGTTTCGAATTGGTTTTTGTGAAGAGGATAATGTGTTTCCTTGCCTTTTCCGGATTCTAGAAGTGCCTTCCTTGGCTCGAGGCCTCACATCAACCTCACGCCTGCTTCTGTCTTCACATGTCCTTCTCTGACTTCAACCCTCTCTCCTCCCTCCTGCCATTACATTGGGCCCACGCGGATGTTGCAGGACAACTTCCCTAATTTAAGAGCCTTATTGTAATCACATCTGCAGAATTTGTTTTGCCGTGTAAGATAACATATTCATAGGTTCTGGGGAGTAAGACGTTAACGTCTTTGGCGGGGGCTTATTCTGCCTGATGGTAGAGATGGGATGAGTTATGGTGAAAATCATGAAGGTCTTATCTGAATGATTAAAAATCAGGAAATACTGTCTTACACCCCAGCTGCCTCCTTAGAGGACATTTATGGACGTGACACCAGCTTTCTCAGGGATTTGTGTAGCTGAAGGATTAGGCAGAGGAAAACGTCACTATCTGTGGGTGTAATTGCCTGTTGATGGGGACGACCATGCCATGGGAAAAGCCTTCAGACAGCAGGTGACCTGCAGTTAAATCTGGGAGTCGAGGCTGGGAAGAGCTGATTTGTTCCACATAAACGCAGGAGAAGAATTGGAGCGAAGGGCGACGCTTGGCCTTGTTGGGGTGACATGGGGCTGAGGGACACCTAAAGAACAAGACGCTGATACTTACCCTGGACTTGTTTTCATTCCTGCCATGTAACTTCTTTGTCTTGTCTCACGCTTGGGGAGAGTAAAAAGCCATGTGTGTGTGCGTGCACCTGTGTTAGCGCATGCGTTCAGGCACTTGAAAAAAATTTGAGCTCCCACCTGCTGGAATTTTTATCCCCTCCTTTCCTGCCCCCTAGTTAAGAGCAAGGCTGAGTTTTCACGGCTTGATGTCAAGGGATGGGTTGTGAAAGGAACGTGCCAGGGCAGTGAGATCGCTAGGCCCAGGCAGAGACAATTGTGAGAGCAAAACATTTGCAGGCTTTGGTCAGCCTTGCACATCATCTCAGTTAACCTTCAGTGGAAGCTCTGAGACCCAGAGAGGTTATGCAACGACCTCAGGTGGACCAGCCAGGAGTTTAGTCATTTCTGTGAGACTCCAAGGCCAGTTGTGGAATTTACAGTCAGGGACAAACACGCCTGGCCACTGGATTTTGGAGAGCGAGTGGTCTTCATGCTGGTGTTCACATTTCACCTTGAACTCAACGTTGCATCAGCTAGATCCTGCAGTATAAACTTTAATGAGTATTCATTCTCTGAAAGCTTATAATGTTTGGGGAACTATGCTTGTAGGTGTGGTATGTCCCAGTGTAATGGATGTGGGTGTGCACAGTGTCCCAAAGTGTGTTCCTCAGAACGCCATTGTCTCAGGATGGTAATGTGTCCATGGAAAAAAGGGTTCCACAAGTAAGGAAAATATTGAAAATCTATCCTCTATTAATCCATCTATCCACCTTCCTTTTTCTCTATCCTTTATCTATGCATTCCTTGCAGACAGTCTCAGAGCCTCTAACATGTTCACTGGGAATCTCCAAGAAGGGGATGCAATGTACAGCATTTCCTTGGGATCATTATCTGGGGAATGTGCTCCTGGCACAAAGAAGGTGCTCTGTGAATGTGTGTGGCATGAATGAACAAATGAGTGAATGTTATTGATGATGTACTGCAGAAGTTCATGAAGGGAAAGAAAACTTCCCTGATCAATATACAGCTCAGGACTATGATGATCAGATGAAAAGTATTTATGAAATGCTTTATTATGTGAATAGCTACCATTTACTAAGTACCTACTATGTGCTAGCACGATGATGCTTTCTTATATTATCTTTTTAGTTAAAATGGGATCGAGAGGTATGTCGGGTCATTTGGCAGGGTTTTGTAGTCTCTGTCTCTAGAAGTAATCTTTGCAGAGCAATTGTGATAGCCCAGCAAAGACTTAACCTAACCTGCCATCATCGTAGGAAGGACTAAAGACCAGCTGACCCTTTAAACCACTTGAAATAGTAGCAATTAATGGCAGAGTGTTATGCATAATTAGACACCACTAGTATGAAGCTCCTTTTAAAATACAGCATTTACACTGGATGCCAATCTTTCCTTTCGTCAGGGAACCACCCTTGTACTGTACATTGTTAAGTGAGAGCAAGCAGCTAGGTTAAATTCTAATTAAATGTTGCCATTGTTATTTGAAAAATAACAGCTTAGTGTTAGTGTCAAATGGACTTTTATCAGCAGATGGAATGAAAGCATTTTGTCATTTGAGGGCTGTCTAATACATGTGAACGGCACTGCCTGAGGGGCCTTCCCCGACTTTAGTTAAGGTTGAAACAAAGAGAATTAATACGGTAAGGATGTAAATGAGGGTGTCCTTTAGCACAAGAAGAGGATTATGTTGTATCTGGTTTTCTTTGAGCTTCTACCGATGCTTTGTAAGCAGGCTAGACATTTTCCTGTGCAGTAAATTCCAAATATAACTCTTGTTCCCGGTTGACAGTTCAATGGACAAGCTGTTCTCTCTTCCTGTTCACAACTTCCCTAAACTGCCTGTCTGAGCAGGGATGTAAGTGCCTGTCCCCTGGGGCAGAAGGATAAAATATGAAAGAGAATTCTGAGATTTACGAGAACATGTCCTTATCAAGAGGACAAACTAATTAAATGTTGTCTTAGGCTGGGGAGGAAACACAAGGCATAGTTTCACGTAAATGCAGCTCTTAGGGAGGTGACATAATGGCAGCATCGGACGTCAGAGATTTACGTATTAATTACTGGCTGGGTCCTCCTGCATGTGTAGTGCCCTGGCTCTTCGATTTTAGAAGAATGGGAAGCTGTCGAGTGGATGGGCAGAGTCCAAATTCCAGATCTTTCAGTTTCTCTCCATGTGATCTTGGACACTACCTGGGCACGACTTCCCCCCTTAGTCTCAGTTTCCTCACTCGTAAAATGGGAGCACTGACCTGTACCTCCCAGGTTCATCGTGAGGATGAAATGATGGACTATATTGAAAGGTCTACTTATGGAGAGCCTGGGTGGCTCAGTCGGTTAAGCGTCTGACTTCAGCTTGGGTCACGCTCTCACAGTTCGTGAGTTTGAGCCGTTCGTCAGGCTCTGTGCTGACAGCTCACAGCCTGGACCCTGCTTCAGGTTCCGTGTCTCCCTCTCTCTGTGCCCCTCCCATGCTCATGCTCTGTCTGTCTCTGTCTCTCAATAATAAATGAACATTAAAAAAAAAAAAAGGTCTACTTACTTCTAGATGGTTCCCTGCATACACATAACTGGCCCTCAGCAACCTGCTGGTTTCCTTTCTCCTGATGCCTCCCTTCTTAGATTATAGAATAACTTCGACTGGACCAGCAAGAAGAGGGTTTCATCAAGACAGATAGTTCACACCCATCTTAGACAACAATAATGAATGGCGGGAGGACAACTTACCAAGGGATCTTTTAAAAAAATTTTTTTTTAATTTATTTATTTTTGAGAGACAGAAGAGAGACAGAGCACAAGTGGGGGAGGGGGAGAGAGAGAATGAGACACGGAACCTGAAGCAGGCTCCAGGCTCTGAGCTGTCAGCACAGAGCCTGACACGGGGCTCAAACCCACAAACCCTGGGTCATGACCTGAGCCGAAGGGGGAAGCTTAACTGACTGAACCACCCAGGAGCTCCAAGGGATCTTTTTCTTTTCTCACAGGGGTTGACTCTGAGAGCATCTGGCTAGGTGTCATTCTGTGTTTGCAAATGATCTCAGGACAATGGTGTTCTCTTCTTTTACTATCAGCTTTATTTCCCCCCCAGCTACATGGCTTAGGAAAGTTGTTTAAGGTCTGTAATATATGGAGACTAATTTCTACCTCACAGGGTTGTCACAATGCTTAAATGAGATAATATATTGTAATGGTTAAATGATATAATATGTTATATAATTCATCTATATATAATACATAAGCAATATATAAAAGAGATTGGTACCAAAATTTACAAATAATATTATATCTTAAATATTGTAAGTTCCTTACAGGGCCGTGTCTTACTAGAAAAACAATGTAGTATCATGTTAGTAGTATCATGGTTAAGTGCGTGAGCTCTGGAATCAATCCTGGAGTTTAAACCTTAGCTCTTCTACTTCCCAGCGGGTGTTCTTGAACAAATATGTGTATCTGAAACTCAATATCCTAAACTTGAAAATTAGGATAATAATGCCATCTCACAGGGTGCGAGGAGAATTCAGTAGTATATATGAACTTCTGCTTAAGGATGGACGAGAAGCTAGCTGGTGATAGACTAACCCTTCCAATGACAAAAATTTACAGGTTGGAAGAATAACAAAGACAGCTGGCTGAAGACATCAGAGAACAATCAAGGTAGCAATGAATTTTGGTAATCTATTTCTTCATGTAGGCAGCGGTTACATAGATGTGTTCACCTTGTGCAAACTGATTGGCACTCTCATGAGCTTTTCTGTCTGTAGGCTATATTTCAAGAAGAAAATTTATTAAACAATGGGATAGGTTTTCAGAAATACAGATTAACAGCACAAAAATGGAGTATGTACATCCATATGTTATCTGGTACATATGTACGTATGTTCGTATGTATGTATGTATGTGTTTACCCAGGCCTCACCCTGTACCCTACACATAGGAACTGCTCTGTAGATCTCTGCAGAATCTAATTCAATTGAATACTCTTGTTTTTTTCCTGGTGCCTCTTGAAAATATATTTCCTCTCCTTTGTTTTTCCCTTCCAAACGCCATTGGCATATCAATTTCTTCCTCTATCGTTTATAGTAAGTTGATTATTTGGTAGAAAGTTTCATTGCCCCCCTTGTCCCTATGAGGCATCAATGGCCTACTAAGTTTGATGATAAAGAGATGTAATTGCCCCAATACTATAATTAAACTGTTCGCTAAGCATGGAGTTGAGTTGCCAAACACACCCTGGGCACACGACAAGCCCACGTGTGGGGTCACAATGACCACACACTGCCACTTTAGTGGCTTCTTCAAGCAATGTGCTGTTCACACCAAAATCAAGGGCAGCTGATTTCTATAAAGCAGAGAGAATCCTGAGCAGGTAGTCGTTTTCCGTACTTATGGTTAAGTAAAGAAAAGAAAAGAAAATGTTAATACAGTAAAGAGAGCTTAGCTGTTGACTAAAAACGAAGGCACTGCTGTTCTTTTTACTTCTTGAACTAAATAAAGGACTGAATTGGGAAGAAGCCTTCCATGACCTGGGACTTTGGAGGTGTTCTGGATGAAACATCTGAAAACTGGGGGGCTTCCTTGCCCAATAGAAAGATGGGTCAGAGAGCCTGGTTTCACTCCCAAACCCCCTACTCCCCCTTTCCTATCCTCTTCCAGATGCTCCCCTTCCAAATAACAAATAACAAATTGACTTCCAGTTCCCCTTTATAGACAAGTTACAGCCCTTTTGCAGTACTGGGTGTATATACAGGCAGAAACAGAATTGGAAATCAGCTTTAGAAAGGGCCAAGATGAGAGTTGACGGCCTTAAAGCAGATTCTTGGTTTTGTCTCTGATTCCTTCTTCCCTCGCCCTCTGCCCACCACTCAGCCAAGCTCAAGGTCTGTAAGGTGGAACAGAAAACTTCAGGGTGAAAATCTATTTTAGAGCTGAGTTAGCTTCTGCTTTTGTCTTGTTTGTTTTTTCCCCTGCACCTTCCTTACATTTGTACTGCCTTACTTAGTGATGCTTTAAAAAAAATTTTTTTTTTTAAATGTTTGTATTTACTTTGAGACAGAGAACGACAGAGCATGAGCAGGGCAGGAGCAGAGAGAGGGAGACACAGAATCCGAAGCAGGCTCCAGGCTCTGAGCTGTCAGCGCAGAGCCCGATGCGGGGCTCAGACTCACGGACTGTGAGATCATGACCTGAGCTGAAGTCGGACGCTTAACCGACAGAGCCACCCAGGAGCCCTGCTTAGTGATGCATTTAAAAGACACTTTTGAAAAATTTTATTTAGTGTTTTATTTATTTATTTTTTAAGGTTTTATTTATGTAATCTCTACCCTCCGAGTGGGGCTCGAACTCACAACCCTGAGATCAAGAGTTGCACACTGTTCTGACTGAGCCAGCCAGGTGTGTCCAAAATTTCATTTAGTATTTTAGTGGTTCTTCATTGGACAGGCATCTAAAGTACCTGGTCTTCCATCCTGCCAGAAGTCTCATCAATGTATTATCCAAGAAAAGGATATCCAAGAGAGTTCTTTCTAACAAGAGCTCAGCTCCAGCTTTTGAAACAGTTTTTCCTCACTGCCGAATTATATTTTCCTATGCAGATCATGTCATTCATTTGTTTGCTAAATACCTCCTGAGAACTTACTGTGTGCTTTAGATGCTGAAGCTACAGTGAATAAAGTAGACTCATTGTGTAAAAAAAAATACATTGGCATTATCCTAATTTGGTTTATAATTGTTCCTGAAAATGTGTATAAAATCAAATGTAAGAACATCTATGCAGGCTTATCTAGTATAAGGGAGAGTGTTCTCAAAGAGCTAAAAAATATTATAAAACCTCTATTTACATCTTGCCTTTTAGTTGCAGTTTTGCCCATATATTTCCAGCATGTCAGGATGTTTTTAAATTGTTTTGGTTTTTCCTCTTCCATTGTTAAACACACACTTGATTGTGTTAAGCCTCACGGGTACCTGTTTGAAGCTAAAGATTGGTCACTTTGGACACATATAATGATCTCTGTCTCCATCTTGGTTCTATTAGGTTTATGATATTTACACTTCTATCAGAAAAATTAACGTTTTAGATTTTTTCAGTTTTTTTTCCCCACTCATTCTATGAGATGAGGATCCAATGTTCTCCAACTTCATCAGACAAGATAACGGCTGCTCTTTATAAACTGCTTATGGGTACTGTGATAAATGAGCATTTTCTTATTTAATCCTGGGATAGGAGTGCATCTGTGGACTATGCTGCATTCTGTTCAATGATTTATTAGAGAGAAAGAGAAATTGATGCATTAGAAAGATCATCATGGCATAATGAATAGTACACAAAAGAGATGATTAACATTCTTTCAAATTTCAACTTACTCAAATAGAGCTGTAGTTGTTTCAATGAATGAATGATCTCTTGATTATACTTTTCAAGCAATACAAAGTCTAAGAAAGGCTGTAAGTCAATAACTTCTAAGTTCTAATTGATTTGGAATGAATATCTGGGAATTTCTTATGAGCTAGACAGATGTGGATTGAGTTCCCCACTTTCCCCTCATTACGAGCCATGACCTTGCACATTGTTCTTAACTCTGAACTTCAGTTTGTTTGACTGTAAATGGGCGCCATCATGATTACTTCAAAAGGTCATGAAAAGGATAAAATAATTTATTTGTAAAGTGCATATAGCTTGAAACTTGGAACATTGTAGTTATTCAAAAGATACTGGGGTCCCCATTTTCTGCAGCCAGGTCTGTAAGGTGGAACCGAAGACTTCAGCATGAAAGTCATGCTTAATGACTTAATGCTCAATGAATATTTGTTGGAGGTGTTGAGGTATGATATTACTAATCAAAATGGGGTGTAATATTAAAATAAAATTAGTTATTGAAGTTGGAAAGAAGGTTAAAACCTTTCAAACTTTATACTCTTTCTTCTTTTCCTCTTAAGGAGCTGTTCAAGGCTGAATGTCCTGGAATGGCCAATTATTTGCCTAATTGTTTTGTTTCTTTCTTAGCTAACCCTGGCAGAATGCCCTTAGGCAAGTAAGATTGTAGATGAGAAAGTAGGGAGTATGTATTTCCTCCTTGCGCTCTGTGCAGTTGAGGTTTCTGCTTCAGGGGATGCTGAGGAGACTTTTCCTGGCTTAGTCTTCCCTGGTTAGTCTTCTTAAGACAGAAAACGGGTGAAAGAGGTGAGATTCTGTTCTCATCTGCCTTCCCTCTGTCGGATGCAGTTAGAAGTTTGTAGTACTGCTTTACAAGGGGAATGGTCTTGATGGGAAGGACACTTGCCTATTTTTAACTTATAAAGTCCTTAGGAAAGCCTCTTGGAAGTAGAGATCACTAAAGCTCACCAATATCTGATTTTCTTCGCCTTCCTGGGTCCATAGAGGACTACACTTCCCAGCCCCCTTGCTTGTTGGGGGGCGGCTAATGCATAAGACATGTAGACACGAGATCCACACTCTTCTCTTTTTCACTGTCTTGAGCTGTCAGAGGAGCCAGGTGAGACCCACCTATATCACTGAGTGACTGCGCTGGTCACAGTTGCCCTGGAGAGTTGCCTAGACTCACAGTTGACTTTGCAAAAGTGAGAAATACACTATTATGGCATTATGGCACTGAAATTCAGGGACTGTGTGTTACTGCCTCATAATCTAGTTGACTCTGACCAAGAGAGCCTCTTTAGGAAGGTTTGAAATGGAAACCATTCCATGCTACCTACAAAATATCTTAAGATTCTGCCAGACAAATTCTCCTGTCTTACATTATGGAGGATCAAGTCTTGAGGTGGGAGATGAGAAGAAGGGAAGCAATGAATCAAGAAAAGCTGCAACAGAATTACTGTATAAAATAATACTTGGTTGTTTTTTTCTGGGTTTTGAATTAGCTTGTAAACTTTGTGCATTCTGGAATTCTCAAATAAATTCCATACTCTTTGCCTATCTCAAAAGAATCCCCCTGAAGACTAGCTGTTTCCGAAATGCCTTGAAGATTGCTCATAGCAGAAAGCAGCTAAGTGCCTGTCTGTGGGCCAAGCTTCTTTGCAAGCTGGGGATGGTAATCTTGGAGACTTCAACTACCATTCTTTCTTCACTTGAAGTGAACCAATTTGGGTCAACATGTAGGGATAGGGGCCTTATCACATAAGCCACGTGTTTGGCTCAGAGATGCAAAGGCGATGAGACATACTCTCTCCCCTCAAGGAGCTCCCAGTCTATGGGAGAGAGAGATGCAGACATAACTTGCTACAAAACAAGTTAGCCTGGGGGAAGTGCTTCAGCAGAGGCATAAACAGCAACAACAAAAGCCAGGGTTCAGAGAGATTCACTCTAACTTGGGGAGTCTGGGAGGACTATATGTTTGAGCTTGTACTTGAAGGATGAGAAAGACCTTGATGGTTTTCCGTGAGAGGCAAAAACAGCCAGTGTTGTTTATCCACGCTTTAGGATTTTATCTGCATGCTGTGGACACTCTAGTTCAGGAGATGTGTAATTTGGGCATTTTCAAAGCCCGTGCAACTAGAGATCTGGGCTAATGGGAAAGCAGTCATAATATTGTCACTGAATGCAAGAACTTGTTGATGTATTTTGCTAAATTGCCCTTATTAATGATTCATCAAATCTTTTTTGCTTCCTGCTCTAAAAAAAAAAATCTTGTTACAGAATTTAACCCAAACATATACACACCTAGATCTTGGCCCTTGGTACCCTTCCTAAGCAGAGTGTGTTTTCCAGATGTGGTTGTTGTCATGTGGATTTTGGGATTCGACATCGATGAGACGTGGGTAGGAGACTCAGAGCGAATCTTCCATCGCGTAAAAAGATCAGCGTGGCTTAACCTGTGGTTCCCATAACATCATTTTCGGAATTTATATGGAAGCAATATTTTTTAAAAAACGCTTATGCGGTATGTTTTCAGTCAGTGTGCTAGCTGCCAACTTATGACCTCTCAGCTCCGAATTCACCCTTCAGGACCAGCTCCATCGTGGAGCGTTCAGAGAAAGGGTCTTCTTCCTAGTGAAAATGGTATTGGAATTTGTCAGTAGAGGGCGCTGGAGAGACATTGCAGGAGGAAGGGAACACTCTTCAGGTTCCAGACTCCCTGGGTTCCGTTCTTGCTTCTAAAAGCACCCTTATCAAAAGCACTCAGCTCCAGCTGCCTGCCTCAGAGCACGCAGCTCCTCAGCAAGCTCACAGCCCAGCCTGGTGATCACCTCACACAGTCCCCCTAGTGTGGACACCGTGCCCTCAGGCTTTGTGCTGCCTGGACAACTTCGTCGCTCATCCCTCTGTGCTCTGGACAGGTATTTTTCCTACTTACCTGCAGACCGCAGACCAACTCTAGCTCAACAACCTTCTTGGCCATCCATTGGGCTGCAGCCAGCCTTCTCCTCTGAGTTCCAGCCTCGGGGAGAGAGCAGGGCCTTCTCTTCCAGATTTTGTCCTTCTCTGGAAACTCTTCCTTGGCTCCATGGCATTGTTTAGAATTCTCTTTACATCTTTATAGGTATCTCATTGTTACATTGATGAATTATTTATAGTTAGAGCATTAGCTCTGTTCAAGTTTCCATGTGGTTTCTGTGTTCATGGCCGTGACAGTACAGCAATGGTTTTTAACCGCTTATTTTCAGGTCCCCTTTATACTACTAAAATTACTGAAGCCTCGAAAGAGCTTCTGTTTGTGGAGGTTATATCTGCTGATACTTACCATATGAGAAATAAAACTGACAAAATTTAAACACATTTATTTATTAATTTCTTTAAAGTGATAAACGCATTACATGTTAAATCATACTGAAAAATATATCTTTCAAAACAAAAAGGAAAGGGAGAGGAATAGTATTGTTTTACATTTCTGCAAATGTCTCTCATGTCTGCCTTGACGAAGACAGTTGGATTGTCTTATCTGCTTTTGCAGTCTGTTGTGATTTATTGTTTAGCTTGAAATTCGTGAAGAAAATCTGGCTTCTCACAGGTGTATAGTTGGAAAGGGAGGAGTATTTAAGCAGCTTCTTCAGATGATTGTGGATTCGTCTTCTTTGATGCCACCACACCAAAACTTAACAAATGGTAGTTTTCAAGAGGTTAGTTGCGATGTGGAATCTGAAATTAAAATCCGTTCATCTGTCTGGTACTTGAGAGTCGTTTACTCATACATGATTTTGTAATACTGGCTCCGTGAGTTATACAGACCTTCCAAATGGTGACATACTTAACTATGCAATATAAGAAAACCACATTCATTAATATCACCACTGATCTTATCAGAAAAATATCTCTGAGTATTAGAATCTGTTAAGCTCATAGTGGTAGATACAAGTTTAATGAAATTCTAATACTCAGTTGAAAACCTGAAGTTTATCATTGGCAACAGAATGTTTGCCAAATAACAAAGTCTAAACAACCATTATTTGTCTGTCAGTCATCATTTCCTATTTAAAAAAAATTAAAATTTTTTTAACGTTTATTCACTTTTGAGAGACAGAGAGACAGAGTGCAAGTGGGGAAGGGGAGAGAGACGGAGACACAGAATCTGAAGCAGGGTCCAGGCTCTGAGCTGTCAGCACAGAGCTCAATGTGGGGCACGAACCCATGAACTGTGAGATCATGACCTGAGCTGAAGTCAGAACGCTCAACAGACTGAGCCACCCAGATGCCCCTAAAATTTTTTTTTAATGAAAAAGTGGCTAGTTCAGCTTGCAACTCAAACAATTACAAGTGCTTTTCCTCAAGACTAACCATAGTACTCAGGGATGCTGCAAAAGAGTTTTATGCCTATTTTCCATTTCATCACAAAGAATATTAAGAAGATGTGTGTTCAAGGCTGAGATTTAATGAAATTAGTCCCTTGTTTCTCTTCCTTAAGTGATGAAGTGAAAGTTGCATTTTTAAAAAACTAGTGCGTGGGGGGAAGAGTGTAATGACTTCTAATACAGTTTGGTGTTACTGCTTTGAACTGTGATAAGGACCAGCATTAATGTAAATGTCAGCCTGATGAAAAGGCAAACAATACCTTAGTATCATTATGAAGATAATTTGGACTTCCTGGATGCCCGGAAAGGCTCTAAGGATCCACAGGAGTTGAAGACCACACTTTAAGAACCACTAGGCTAGTTACGCTGGGATAACAAATGACCACAGATCTTCAGGAACATAAGCTATAAGGGATTATTATTTCTTGCTCATATTACATGTCCATATAGAATGATTAAAGGCTTGTTTTATGATATCTTCACTCCAGGACCAGGATAGGGTCCCCATGCACTAGTAGTTTTGAAAAATGCAAGTTTCACAGTCTGCTGCTGGAATATTGATGATTGTCGTGGTAGAGGGAAGACACAAGAGGAGTCATGAACTGGCTCTTAAGGTTTTTGTCCAGACAGGATTACAGGAAGTGATACATATCACTTCCACCCTTATTTCATTGGCCAAGCCAAGCAATATGGCTGCACTTGAGTTCATCAGCAAAGAGATGTATATTCTCCCTTTAGCTAGGGGAGCTGGATGAATGACAAACACTTGTACAATCTCTCACAGTAGCCATAGAAAAGTAGAAGATATTGCATAATATGCTCCTTTCCTGGAGATTTATAATAAATAAAGGCATAATAAAGACATGGAAAAATTTTGCAATAATAAGATACTGCATTTGGTTTAACTGAGAGTAGGGCTACAAAGAGGATATTTTAGAATTATGGCCTTGATGCTCATTTCCTCACTGTTTCACCTTTTGCAGGTCCTGGGCTGAGAAAATGCCAGACCAGACCAATTCTTTCTCCCAGACTCAACAACAGGTGAAAGAACACTGGGGTCTTTACTCAGTGACTGACCAACTTAGGCTCTCTCTAAGACCTCCCTTACTTTTATTTCTTTTTATTAAATTTTTAATTCCAGTATAGTTAATATATAGTGTTGTTAGTTTCAGGTGTACAATATAGTGATCCAACAATTCTATACATTACTCAGTGATCATCATGATAATAGTACTCTTTAATCCCCATCACTTATTTAACCCATCCCCTACCCATCTCCCTTCTGGTAACCAGCAGTTTATTCTCTGTAGTCAAACATCTGTTTCTTGGTTTCTCTCTCTCTCTTTTCCTTTGCTCATTTGTTTTTTTCTTAAATTCCACACATGAGTGAAATCATAAGGTATTTTGTCTTTCTCTGACTTATTTCACTTAGCATTATACTTTCTATCTCCATCCATGTTGCTGAAAATGACAATAATTCATTCTTTTTATGACTGAGTATATATACTGTTATAAATATATCTCTCATCTTTATTCATTCATCTAATGCTGGGCACTTGGGTTGCTTCCATAATATGTCTATTGTAAATAATGCTGCAATGAACAGAGGGTACATATATCCCTTTGAATTAGTGTTTTTGTATTTTTGGGTAAATACCCTGTAGTGAATGGATGGACTAGTATGGATTATTGGATCATAGGGTAGGGTAGTTCTATTTTTAACTTTTTGAGGAAACTCCATTCTGTTTTCCACAGTTTCCACAAACTGGCTGTACCAGTTTGCACTCCCACCAACAATGCACAAGGGCTCCTTTTTCTCCACATCCTTGCCAACACTTGTTGTTTCTTGCATTTTTTTATTCTAGCCATTCTGACAGGTGTGAGGTGATATCTCATTGCAGTTTTGATTTGCATTCCCTGATGATGAGTGATGTTGAGGACCTTTTCATGTGTCTGTTGGTCATCTGTGTGTCTTCTTTGGAGAAATGTCTGTTCATGATGTCTTCTGCCCATTTTAAAATTGGATTGTTTGTTTTTGGAATATTTTGGGTTCTAATTCAATTCTTTATCAGATATGTAATTGCAAATATTTTCTCCCATTCCATAGGTCATCTTATATTTTTTGTTGATTGTTTCTTTTGCTGTACAGAAGCTTTTTATTTTGATGTATTCCCAATAGTTTATTTTTGCTTTTATTTTCCTTGCCTCAGAAGACATATCTGGAAAAATGTTGCTATGGTCAATGTCAGAGAAACTACTGCCTGTGTATCTTCTAGGATTTTTATGGTTTCAGGACTCACAATTGGGTCTTTAATCCATTTTTAGTTTATTTTTGTGTATAGTGTAAGAGGTGGTCCAGTTTCATCATTTAGCATGTAGCTGTACAGTTTTTCCAACACCATTTATTGAAGAGACTGTCTTTTTCCGCATTGTATATTTTTTCCTCCTTTGTTGAAGATTAACTGACCATATAATTGTGGGTTTATTTCTGGACTTTCTATTCTGTTTCATTGGTCTATGTGTCTATTTTTGTGCCAGTACCATACAGTTTTGATTACTACAGCTTTGTAATATAACTTGAAGTCTGGAATTGTGACACCTCCAGTTCTTTTTTCTTTTTCAAAATTCCTTTGGATATTCAGGATCTTTTGTGGTTCCATACACATTTTAGGATTGTTAGTTCTAGTTCTGTGAAAAATGCTGTTGGTATTTTGATATGGATTGCATTAAATGTGCAGATTGCTTTGGGTAGTATGGACATTTTAACAATATTTGTTCTCCTAACAGATGAGCATGGAATATCTTTCCATTTCTTTATGTTGTAAGACTTCCCTTATTACCCAAAACTGTGTTAGTTGACAAGGACCCTGGATGGGATTGTTTAACCAAAGGTTGTTACTAAAACAGCTAATGAGATTTGCCACTCTCACAGTTTGGGGTTCTCTGCTGGTAGAGTGAATCTGAGCAGGAGGTGAATAGCAAACCTGTGTCAGAACGGTGGTTGAGCCACTAGGTTCTGGGGGTGGGTGGGGGCTCTGTCCATGAGACCATAGTTTTGTGACCTGCTAAGGTCACCACTTGCTGGGGCCTAGAAGTCATCATAATTATCTTTGGTTATTTGTCGCCCTGTTGCAAGGTCCCAGTATTCAGAAACCTATTTTTCTAGTTCAGATTCCTTTGATCACAATAAATTTTTATTATTGCCTACAGCCCAATCAAATCCTCCCTTCCCTCTAAATCTAAATTAAATCCTACACCTTCCACCCATGATGGTTATTCTTTCGCATAGCGCTTTGCACCTTTTCTGCCCAGCACTTATCACACTTTGTAATGGCCTCTCTATTTGTATATTTCTTGTATATGTTTCCACCTAAACTACAAGCTCCGTGGTGGTAGAAATCATGTCTATTTTGCTCATCATCATGCCTAACTTGGTGTCTAGATTATCAATAAATATTCCCTGAGTGGATAAATGAGTAAAAAATAGAAGGCTATTCTGGAGGTGCACTTGGGTGGTTCAGTTGATTAGGCATCTGATTCTTGGTTTTGGCTCAGGTTATAATCTCACAATTGGTGGGATCGAGCCCCACATTGGGTTCTGTGCTGATGGCATGGAGCCTCCTTGGGATCCTCTCTCTCTCTCTCTCTCTCTCTCTCTCTCTGCTACCCTCACCACCCTGTTCGCTTGCTCTCTCTCTCCTAAAATAAATAAAAAACATTAAAAAAAAGGCTCTTCTGGAAATAAGATTTTTTTGGTATACTTCCATGGCGTTTATTGTCTGTACCATTTAAGTGGCACTTATTATTGGAAGTGCCAATATCACCTTGATAATGGACAATAAATTGCTAGAAAACAAACTCTGACATTTGCAGATGGTGGGGAATGTTTGATAGCATAACCTAGTAAGTAATGATAGATTTGGTTTTTTCCCTCCAAAATGGTGGAAGACTTTTGAGAACAGTTTAGAAATTGTTGTTGTTGCTTTTTTACACCAAAAACCCATTATTGATCAACTCCTTGATATCACATCTGGGAGAAAGAGGCTGCTGCATCAGGAAATTTTGCAGAGTATAATTGGACAAATATGAGCTTCCTTAAGTTTTACCACTGTGTGAGTCTATGTAATATCAAGTTAGGGGTAAAAAAAAGCTCCAGCCTAGAAATATAGATGATAAAACCGGTGAGCAATGGCAGATGGGGAAGCAGAGAAGTCCCCTCCATTAGCCAGTGAAATGTGGTACATGGTAGCCATCCTTCCAATGTAGCCTTGTATATGAGTTAACATGGGGATTAAAGGGGTGTCCTTGAAAAATGTTATACAAGAAACACAAACAGTTGGATCAGGACAGGGACATCTTAAAGATTCAGTAGTTCCCTAATGAGATTGTAGTTAAAACCAGAAATGCATCATAGTTAAATCTTTGTATTTTGGTCATTTGGCTGTTCATAAATAAGCTAAAAAAAGGCCCACATAGTAAGCTGTGTGTAATTATCATTTCATAGTTGAGTTTAATTTTACTCAACTACTCCAATGTTCTTCAAGATGTGTATACTATAAAAGAGCCATGTCAGGATGTTTAAGCAAAAGGATGGGAACTGGGTTGACCTATCATTTGTATTCAAGATCCCAAGTGGGCAGAATGGGTAAGCTACACTCCTTATAGAAGTGCCCTGTTCATGTCTGGATGTGCAAAAGGCATTATGTAATTTTGTATGAATTTTTTCACATCTACAGATCTTACTGACAATCCTTTCAAATGCCTTGAAATCTAAGGATATTGTCACATTCTGCTTTGCTTTTCTGCACAGCATCCAGGATAGTTGCTTGGGCTTAACAGGTGCTAGATAAATATTTGATATTTGCTGACCAACTGATTATGTCTTTGGCTCTTTGAACTGTTCAAGCTTTTGAAATGGGCATTGAGTTATAACTGCTCTATGAGAGGCACCGTGGGAATGATCGGTAGCTTAATAAGTGCCATTTTCATTCTTGCCTTGAACCTTGCTCACGCTGTTCTTTCTCCTCTTTCCTTGTCCGGTTTCTTACTTTTCAAAGTCTGGTTCAAGTTTTAGCTTCTCCATGCAGCCTTTCCTGATTGTTGCCCTCCCTGGCGATCTCTCATGCTGCTAAACACCTTATCTTTGTTAGTATTTTACAATAAAATAGCTGATGACTTTTAGTGCCATATTATCAACTTACTCAAATTGTGAATGGCTTTTTGGTTTGAGTTGTTTTTCTAAATATATAATAATCTTTTTGAAAGCAGGGACCAAGTCTTATCCATTTGGGGCATAGCTAGCTAGATCCTGGTGCTCAGTCAATGCTATCTGGACTCATTTGGCTCTGCCTCTCTCCATGTTGGCTTCATTCTCAAGTTCTTCCTATGTGGCGACAAGATGACCACCAACAGGTCCGACTTAGCAACCTCTAGTGGAAAATAAACAGGTCTTTTTTTAAAAGTTTCAGCAAAAGCTCTGGAGTTGATTCTCAGTGGTTCAACAAGGGTCCTGGAGTCAAATTTGAACCATTCAATGTTGCCAGGAGGTTACTGTGCCCTGATAGGTCAGACTAGGAAATGTGCCCACTGTTATGGTAACCATATATTCTGGATTGTATGAAACAGTCAAAGTTTGTGCCTGTCGTGTTCCCTAGGTGGCTTAGCACTTGCCTTGGCGTCTTCATTTTTAATAAAATATTATTAATAGCAAATCAAAACAAACAGAAATGGGCTTTGTAGACCAGCACTTTGTACTCCATTTTTTTACCCTGGTTATTACCTGTAGTCACGTGAGAAAAGCATACATAGTGAGCAGTTGATTTTAGCCCCTGGTTAAACCTAAATGTCACTCACTCACGATGATTCTCTTGTCCTGTCTCTTTAATGACACGAAATAATTAACACATCATCTAGGTACCACACAGAAGCGCTATGGCTTGTGCCAGGCATCCAGCTGGTCGGATTAACAGGAGACATGGAATCTATAGGCAAGATGTATGTGAAGTATGTGGAGATAAGTGTGTGTTTGGCACAGAGAGTAATCTGTATGCTCTGGCTACAGTGGTTTTGTCTGGTATGTATGGTGAAATCTGTGGCCATTAATTTGATTGGTAGGTGATACGTTCCTGTTTTGCAATGATATTAAATGTTAAAATGTTATTTTAACAGCAATGAGCTAAAAAAGGGAATATTTGATGCAAAATTAGGGGAATGGATTTCCATTTCCCAAAAGAGGAGATGGTGAAGATTAACTTGTACAAGATATTTGTTGACATTTGCCATCTGCTATGGGGGTGCATAATATTATCACTGACCACATGAAAACCAGAAGACAAAAATCTACTGGAGTATCAGAATCTACTTCAAATGTTGGCAGTTATTCTAGGAAGATTGTGGCTAATGATGAATTTATGTGCACGGTGAAAGCAGGTGCTTTTGAGTTTTATTCTGTGAAGCATAACTCTTCATTCAGATTGAGTGCTCCTCTAAATTAATTTTGCTTATTTTCTATACCAAGCTTTCTTTTAAAAAAATTTTTTTTTATTTTTAAATTTTTAGTATTTTTTAAATTTACATTCAAGTTAGTTAGCATATAGTGCAACAGTGATTTCAGGAGTAGATTCCTTAATGCCCCTTACCCATGTAGCCATCCCCCCTCCCACACCCCCTCCAGTAACCCTCTGTTTGTTCTCCATATTTAAGAGTCTCTTATGTTTTGTCCCCCTCCCTGTTTTTATATTATTTTTCTTCCCTTCCCTTACGTTCTCTGTTCTGTGTCTTAAAGTCCTCATATGAGGAAAGTCATATGATATTTGTCTTTCTCTGACTAATTTCTCTTAGTGTAATATCCTCTAGTTCCATCCACATAGTTGCAAATGGCAAGATTTCATTCTTTTTGATTGCCGAGTAATACTCCATTGTATATATATACCACATCTTCTTTATCCAATCATCCATTGATGGACATTTGGGCTCTTTCCATACTTTGGCTATTGTTGAAAGTGCTGCTATAAACATTGGGGTGCATGTGTCCCTCTGAAACTGCACACCTGTATCCCTTGGATAAATACCTAGTAGTGCAATTGCTGGGTCATAGGGTAGTTCTATTTTTAATTTTTTGAGGAACTTCCATACTGTTTTCCAGAGTGGCTGCACCAGCTTGCATTCCCACCAACAATGCAAAAGAGACCCTCTTTCTCTGCATCCTTGCTAACATCTGTTGCTGCCTGGGTTGTTAATGTTAGCCATTCTGACAGGTGTGAGGTGGTATCTCATTGTGGTTTTGATTTCTCTATACCAAGTTTTCTTGTGAAATAAAAAAAGTAATATAATAACTGTTAATGTCTTGACTCCACTAAGAAGAACATTTTAAACAGTTAAATGGTGCTAGCTTTATATCTATATCCTGAGATGCTTCAAATAGAAAATTAGTTAATTTCTATAATGGTTTGAATTTTTCATCAAATTTTTTGAAATGAATAAATCTGGAAATTCATTCTGTTGAAGGTGAAACATTATAATAATAATAATTATAACGTGAATATTGCTGTAATATTAAGTTAAAAAGTTTAACACTGAAGATGAAATTACTTGTCTTAACATAATAATACAAATAAAAATTTTGGTACAACACAATGTCAAGGTAAAACAAAATTTTTACTAAACTGTGAAACGTATCAAGCTAAATTGTGTTTGGAATTGGTTGTGTTGTACATGTAATTCACAACTGCATCCAAATAAGCTGTGATATTCTAATTAAAATAGAGCTTTTCCTGTCAAATTTTATAAAATTTTTAAAAGAAACACTGTTTGAGTAACTGAACTAAAACATTTCTTATAATTAAGCTAATGTTGGATTAAAAAAAAACCCTGCTTGCTTATTTTAGCTGCCTGCTAATAATTGGATATTGGAAATGTTTGAATCTATAGAAAAGAGTTGATCGAAGCTTTCAACAATTTCAAATTTATTAGGCATAAAATGTAATTTGGAAAAACAGTGCAACTTTATGAGAACATTAAATTATAAAACCATTAATTCTTTAGAAAATACCCTTGACATTGTACTAGAGGCACATGTGGTTAAGAAATTGATTGAAGTACTTGTATGAAGAATAATTATTCTGCTTATTATTTTTAGTGTTCACAAAATCAATATGAGGAAATTTTTCTTCCATTGTGCTGTAATGGTCATGAATATATTTTTTTTTTTTAGAAAAAATTTGCTTTTGAAAACATTTTTGAATAGAACTATTTTATAGGTGGCCATCAATTTAATAAAACCAACTTGTTGGTCATTATTATTATTATTATTATTGTTTACTTTTTTATTTTAAGTAGGCTCCACACGCAATGTGGGGCTGGAATTCAGGACCCTGAGATTAACAGTTGCATGCTTTACTGACTGAGAGCCCCCTTTTTAAAAATTATTATTATATTTTCAACTTGTTGATCAGTAAATACATATTTCCAAAATTATCTAATTGTAATTAAAAAAAAAAAACCTCTTACTCTAAAAAATGCCACAGTTGAAGGATAAATTATATGGTTATTCTAGGGATGGAGTGATCAGCCCCAGTAGAAATCCCCAAGCTGAGCGTGAGAAATGAGGGACTCTCCAAAGGGAATGAAGAAGAGGGGATGGATGCTTAGGCTAATCGCACTGCGTATATAGCACCTCCCCACCCCCTTATCTGAGGCTCTACTTTCCCTGGTTTTGGTTGCCTATGGTCAGCTGCAGTCCTGAAGGACCTGATCCTCCTTCTGACATCTTGTCAGAGGCTCAGTAGTAGCCTAACACTACGTCACATGCCTACATCATTCACCTCATTTCATCTCATCATGTGGGCATTTGGTATCTTACATTAGCACAAGAGGAAGATGGGTAAGGGGCACCTGAGTGGCTCAGTCGGTTAAGCATCTGACTTCGGCTCAGGTCATGATCTCATGGTTTGTGGGTTCAAACCCCCCATCGGGCTCTGTGCTGACAGCTCATAGCTTGAAGTCTGATTCAGATTCTGTGTCTCATCTCTCTCCCCCCTCCTCCGCTCATGCTTTGTCTCTCTCTCTCTCTCTCTCAAAAATAATAAACACTAAAAAAAAATTAGGGGTGCCTGGGTGGCTCAATCAGTTAAGCGTCCTACTGTGGCTCAGGTCATGATCTCACAGTTTGTGAGTAGGAGCCACCCCCCTCACCCACCCTCTGTTGGGCTCTGTGCTGACAGCTCAGAACCTGGAGCCTGCTTTGGATTCTGTGTCTCCCTCTCTCTCTGCCCCTCCTCTGCTTGTCTTCTGTCTCTCTCTGTCTCTCAAAAATAAATAAAAACATTAAAAAAATTTTTAAAAATTAAAAAAATTTAAAAGAAGATGGGTGAGTACAGTACAATATGATATTTTGAGAGAGGGGCTACATTCACATGACTTTTATTATAGTATATTGCTAAAATTGTTCTATTTTATTGTTAGTTATTGTTAATCTCTTACTGTGACTAATTTATAAATTAAACTTTATCATCAGCCTATATGCACAGGAAAAACATAGTATATATGGGGTTTGGTACTAACTGAACTTTCAGGCATCCACTGGGGTCTTGGAACATACCCCCCATGGATAAAGGAGGGACGACTCTATACCCAAGTACCAGATCAGGACTCAGGCTTTCCAGCTGTACTTTTGAGGCTCCAGTTCTGAAGTTCATTTCCCATTCTCCTCCACTCTTTGAAGTCATAACATCCCATTCTTGTGGTCCTCTGTTTGCCTGCTTCTCAGGGAAGTGCCAAAGAGAACAGTTGCCTTTAGGAAACTCCCTGACAGCAGCCAGGAGGTCTTTCCTTTCAACATTTCTAAAAGCTGCAACAAGCACATGTCTCAATTCACTGCAAAACAAATTCATAATGCTTAAATGTTTGTTCTCAGCAACACGGGTAAAAATTAGAGCAGAGGCAGAAGCTTTCAAACAAAGCCTCAGGAAAGACGGAAAGAGATTAAAATACTTAATATACAAGTGGGAGGTTTCACCAGCTTCTCCCATTCCCACCCCTGGGGGTCCCCCCACCCCCTGCCATAGTAAGCTGTAGTTGCCAAAACAGAGTAGTCACTCCATTAATTATGAAGTAAGGGAAAGAATGGGTATTGATCTTAAGCAATTCCATTCGACTTGTTCAGTATTAATTGAAAGTTATTCCTCTGATACCACTTAAAAGAAATCTCCTGAGGCACGATAGAAAATAATGTTTAAAATATTCATTCAAGGTTAAGTGAACTCAGAGTTGAACTTCTATAAACAATATCTTAAAATCTGAACTGGATTTTATGTGAGTGAGAATGATTTCTGAGTTCCCCATAGAGCTCATGGTTCAAGAACTTACCTGCTGATGTGCATGCTAGGGGTAGCCAGAGTGTATGTCTAACAAGTGCAAGGGTAATGTGCTGCCTCTTATCCAGAAGTGCCCCTTGTGAAAACAGCATCCATTCATTCACTTACTGATTTATTCAATCTCTCTCTCTGAACATCACGATTTTGGTAGCACCAATCTAAGTATAACATTATACCAATCCAGATATGATATACCAATCTAAGTATAATAATATACTAATCTAAATACAATAATCTTTTTGGGGGCACCTGGGTGGCTCAGTTAGTTGAGCGTCCAGCTCTTGATTTCAGCTCAGGTCATGATCCCCGGGTGAAGGGATCAAATCCTGTGTTGGGCTTTGTGTTGGGCTCCACGCTGACAACACAGAGACTGCTTAAGGTTCTCTTTCTCCCTCTCTCTCTCTGCCCCTACCACCCTCTCAAAATAAATAAAAATAACTTCAAAAAGCCCACAAAAACAACACTGTATCATCAATGCATTTGATGGCATAGAGAATGATATTCTATGGGAAAGAAGAAAATGCATATCACTGAGTCAAAAGGGAATTAGAAGATTGAACACTGAGTGTATGTACCTTGAGTAATACTTGAGACAATTTAGTTTGTATATATTTCTTTCTTTATATGTACAAGAATGACACAAGATAAAAGTCCATGTTGAGATGAGCCTAAAAAGCCCTTTCAAAAAGAATTATGAATGATAAGCAAGCATCGTATTGTTTAATTACTCTTTTTTAGTTTTGCAAGTATTAAAAGGTACATAATGTGGTTGTGTTTGCAATATTGCCATGTTAGACTCATAAAATATGATAGCATAAGTTTAATAAATTATAGCTACTACTACTAATAATTACTTTATAGATTTGTATTGAAAACAGATCCTCTAATGTGTACATCCTATACATATAGCATATTAACATATTTTCACAGTCAAGAATTTTCTGTTTAACAGTTTACTAACTCCCCACATGTCCTGCTATCAAGGGAAGGGTCTGTGTGGAGCTCAAGCCAAAGTTCTAGGCCTTCGGATCATGTTGGGAGTCTCTCACTAGGATCCATGTGATGAACTTGCCTCCCTTTCCTGAGTCTGAGGTATATATGCTTTTAGGGGGCTAGTGGGTTCTTAACCTGGGGTCTGAGAATGTAATAACAATAATATAAAAGTCATTCAGAAAACTGAAATGGACATTTACGAACTGGTAGACAATGAAGCCAAGGTTGAAAGACTTTATTTCAATTTATTTCAATTTCAAAGACTATATTTCAATTTGAAATATATTTTTGCTGGGTATAGAATTCTAGTTTGATACTTTTTTCTCTTAATACTTTTGTGATATTGTGCCAGTGTCTTCTCTCTTATGCTGCTTCCAATGACAAATGTGCTCTGATTATTATCTTTGTTCTTTTGTATATAAGGTGACTTTTTTCCTCAGGCTGTTTTTAGGATTTTAATGCCCTTATTTATTAATTCTATCATCAGTGTCATTTCTGAGTCTGTCCCTTTTGATTGCTTTTTCTCCTTATAATGGTTTATGTATTCCTGCTTCTTTGCATCTCTGGTAATTTTTTCCCATAAGAACTTTACTTTTAGAACAGTTGTAGGTTTATAACAGAATTGAGAGGAAGGTAAAGAGATTTCTCATTCACTCCTTGCCCCCACAGATGCATCATTCCCCTATTATCAACATCACTCACCAGAATAGTACTTTTTTAAAAAAGTTTACTTATTTTGAGGGATTGGGGGAGAGTGCAAAAGCTGGGGAGGAGAAGAGAGAAGAAGAGAGAGAATTCCAAGTAGGCTCTGTGCTGTCAGCATAGATCTGACATGGGGCTCTATCTCACAAACCATGAGATCATGACTGGAGCTGAAATCAAGAGCTGGATGCCACCCAGGTGTGCCCTGCCCCCACCTTTTTTTTTTTTTTTTTTTACGAAGGATGAACCTACATTGACATATCATAATCACCCAAAGTCCATAGTTCACCTTAGGGTTTACTATTTATTTTTATATTCTGTGGGTTTGGACAAATGTGTGATGACATATATGCATTATTATAATATCATACAGAGTATTTTCACTGCCCTAAAAATCTTCTGCTCTGCCTATTTTTCTCCCTCCAGCCCCCAGTCACCACTGATCTTATTGTTTCCAGAGTTTTGCCTTTCCCGGAATGTCATATACTTGGAACCATGCAGTATACAGCCCCCTCAGATTGGCTCCTTTTGCTTAATAATATGCATTTAATATCCTCCATGTGTTTTCATGGCTTATAGCTTATTTCTTTTAAGTTCTGAATAAGATTCCATTGCCTAGATGTACCACAGTTTATCCATTCGCCTGCTGAAGGATATCTTGGTTACTTCCAAGTTTTGGCAATTATGAATAAAGCTTCTATAAAGATTTGTGTGCAGGTTTTTGTGTAGACATGTTTTCAACACATTTGGGTGGATATCACGGAGTGTGATTGCTGGTCACAGGGCAAGAGCATGTTTAGTTTTGTGAGGACCTACCAAACTGTCTTCCAAAGTGGCTGCACCGTTTTGCATTCCCAGCAGCAATGTATGAGAGTTCCCTCTGCTCTACATCTGCACTAGTATTTTGCATCGTCAGTGTTCTGGACTTTGATCATTCTAATATGTGTGTAGTGGGTATCTCATGGTTTTAACTTGCATTTCCCTTTTGACATATGATGTGGAGGATCCTTTCATATGCTTACTTGCTATCTGTATGTCATCTTCTTTGGTGAAGAGTCAAAGTCTTTGGCCCATTTTTTAATCGGATTGTTTGTTTTCTTATTGTTGGATTTTATGAGTGCTTTGCATATTTTGGCTGATAGTCTTTTATCAAATGTATCTTTTGTAAGTATTTTCTCCCAGTCTGCAGCTCGTCTCCTGATTCTCTTGGTATTGTTTTTCACAGACCATAAATTTTTAGTTTTAATGAAGTCCAGTTTATTTTTTTTCCTTTTTTATTTTTTTATGTTTATTTATTTTTGAGAGAGAGAGAGCGAGTGAGTGAGCACGAGCAGGGGAGGGGCAAAGAGAGAGGGAGACACAGAATCTGCAGCAGGCTCCAGACTCTGAGCTGTCAGCACAGAGCCTGATGCGGGGCTCGAACCCACAAACCTAGAGATCGTGACCTGAGCTGAAGTCCAACACTTAACCGACTAAACCACCCAGGCGCCCCATGAAGTCCAGTTTATTAATTATTTCTTTCATGGATTGTGACTTTTGTGTTATATATAAAAAGACATAATCATACTCAAGGTCATGTGGGTTTTCTCCTATGTTACTTTCTAGGAGTTTTACAGTTTTGCACTTACATTTAGGTCTACAATCCATTCATGCCTGATAATTTTTGATTCAATGCCAGATATTGGGAATTCTACCTTTTTTAGGTGCTGAATATTTCTGCATTCCTATAACCATTCTTGATCTTTGCTCTGGGATGCAGTTTGATCCTTTCAAAGATTACTTTTGGCTTTGTTAAGCATGACTAGAGGAGGCGTTAGGTCTTCCTACTGAGGCAGCACCCTTCTGACTACTCTAGCTGATGCCCCATCAACTGCAAGGTGGTGAAAATGAGCTATCCTTGGCCTTTTTTGAGCTCTGGGGTTGATGCCTCTGATCTTTTAGAGCATTCCCCCTGCACACAGCCCAGGCTCAGGTAGTTTCTCCCAAAGCATCAGGATTCAGATGAAGATTTCATGGGGAGTTTGTGCAGATCTTCACAGCTCTCTTTCTGTCTCTGTCTTTATGTTTTTCTCTCCTCTCTGTCTCTCCCTTTGTGTGTACAAAGCTCTCTCCTTTCTAGTACTCTGTCCTGAAAACTCTGGTCCTCCTGGACTCCCAAATTCATCAGAGGAACTCAGAGATGCTGCCAGGTTTCTATCTTTCCCCTTCCTGCCCTGCAGCCTGGAAACTCTCCCCAAAGGGGATTTGTTTCCCTTTTCTCATGGATCATTGTTCTGTGCTGCTTGGTGTTCAAGAAAATTGTTCTTTCACGTGTGTTATCAGTTTGCTTTTTAGTTCACAGCTTTGAATTTAGATAAACCTGGGTTTGATTCTGGCTCTTGTGTTCACTATCAGTACAACACTATATTTTATTTATAATTATCCTAATTGAGCATGTTTCCTCATCTGAAAAATGGGAATGAGAACACCTACCTTGCAGAGTTATTGAAGGATTAATGAGAAAATGTATGTGAAACACATATAAATAGCTGATGTGTATTAAGCACTTACGTGCTAGGCTTTTTTTGCTAGGCTTTTTATAACTATCAACCAATTTGATCTTTGTAATAATCTTGTGAAGTAGGTACTAATATTTTACAGAGAAGGAAATGGAGAATTTGTATTATCAGGGCAAGCTCTCAAACCCAGGCTCTCTGGCTCCAGATCTGTGTTCTCAAACACCACCCTTTACTGCCAATCTAGGCATACAGCAGTCACTTATTATTATCATTCACTGCCTAGAATATCCGAGTTTTATTGGGAATTAAATTATGCTGATCAGAAACCCATACTGACATTCTGATGAATAAAAGTATATAAAAATTAATTTTACTTCTATACAGTTTGGGAATTTAGATATTTCAAAACAAGAGATCCCCGGGGTGATACTTCCTTTCCACTTATGCTTTCTCAATCTCAGTATGGGTCTGCACTATGACAGAATTATGGGACTGCTTAAATCAATTAAAATTAAATTCAGTTCCTCAATGGCACTAGTTATATCGCAAAGGCTCAAGTAGCCACATGTGGCTAGTGGCTGCCATATCACAGCTCAGATATGATGTTCCATCACAGGAAATTTTCTTGGACAGCAGTGGTCCAGGTTCTTATAGTATCTCACTCACATTGCTAGCCCCAAAGTGGTCTCCGGATTCTTAGATGTGCCTTCCTTGTTCATTCAGTAAATATTTATTTGGCATCTCCCAGACCTTGGGGGATGTGACAATGAGCAGAATCAGACATGGACTATTTTCATACTTCTTCCTCCAGCCTCAACAGCTATTCTCCTGGTTTCCCTAGGGATCCACTTTAGCATATAAGTCGGAGCATGTCTCTCTTCTTCTTAGAAGCCTCTAGGAGCACTTACCCCACAAGATTACCTCATTGCTCCTTAGTCTGCACCATGGCCCTCCAGGATCTGGTGCCCACCTCCACCTCCAGCCCTTGGCTTAATGCAGAGGCTCATGAAATCTTGCTGCCAGGGGCCCTCCTGGTCCCATGACTCTGGAACCAGTGCTCTGGAGGTCTGTTCTGCAGCCTTGCTCTCCCAGGCACCAAGAGCCAGGAGCCTCAAGCTGGCCCCACATACAGGGACTATGGCAACATCTCCAGGAAACTCTTTGGCCATGCAGTCCACCTTCTTTATCTTGACTAGCTCCAATTCACCCTCCAAGATTTGGCTCAGATGGCTCTTTCTCCTCGGTGCTCCTATAGTACCTTGTACCTGCCTGTATTATGGGACTGTAAATGCCAACAGTTCAACCAATATCTGAGTACCTCCTGTGCTCCACACACTATACTAAGCTCTGTGGACACACAGCCAGATCAGACTGGTCCCTGCCCTCTAAGACCACTGCATTTATAGAGGGAGATAGTTCACTGACCGACCGAATAGAATATACAGTGAGACATACATGGTAATGGAAGGAACAAAAAGCAGGGAGGTAATGCAGACTCAAGAGACCTTGTTAAGATAGGGACAGTGGCTCATGGCTTTTGTCTAAACACAGTGACTACCACATAGTAGACTTTCCATACACAACTATGGAATAAATAAATGCATAATAATAATAGCCAACAGGTATTGTGCACATATTATGGGCCCAGCCTGATGCTAGATGGCTTACATTTCACTGTTCCATATAACCACCTGTGAGTTGCATATTGGTGCTACTTTACCAGTGTGGAGACTGAGGTTTAAGTCTCTTGCCCACCGTCACCCTAGCTAGTAAGCGCTGGAGCAGCATTTGAATCTAGGACTATCTGACTCTGAAGCCTGGTCTTTTTTTTTATCACCATGCCAAACTCTTGCCCATTATGAGTGCAGTAGGGTTTTGTAGGGTGAACAAGAGTTTCTCATGGAAAACAAGACTGACAGACTTTCAAGGTGTTGGGAAAAGCAAAGGTATTTTAAAGGTGAGGCTCAGAGAGGTTAACTAATTTGCCCAGGGTCACAGAGTGGGGATTGGGAGTTTGAGAATGTTTCAGACCACTCATTAAATGCCAAGGCTGGAGGTGATGAAATGAAAAATAGAAGAAGTTCTTTTTTAACCTCCCCCCTGCTCTCCCACTTGCTATGTAAAAATGAAAAGACTATTGATTGGGAGGGCCAAATGTGCAGCTAGTAATGAGATTCCCTCTGAAAATCCTTTAAAGTCTCCATAATTAATTTATTTGGAAGATGGAACAAACTGCACGTGCAATGTGTTAAAATTATGAACAGCCCTGCTTGGGTCACTGCCTGAGGCTGCAAGGCCAGATGCAGGGCGCTGGGACCCGGTGCACACGCCGCCGCCCCGCCGCCCTTGGAGTCATATTCTCTGCAGCAATTATCGATCACGCCCGGGGTTCGAGCTGTCATCTCTTCCCCGCCCAGCAGCTCGCTCTGCTGCGGCTTCTGCCCCTGTTCTTGCCGCGTTGGGCTGAGCCGGGACCGGGGGTCTGGAGGGGAGGCATGCTGAATTACCCCCTACCCCACTCTCCCACGCTGCTTCCCTGAGCATATCCAGTGGGGCCACATGTGACTGCAGGAAATCTGACCTCTGAGAAGTCCCTTGTCGCAGGACAGAATTACCTGGTTTCGAAATGATGCACCGAATTCAAGAAGAGGGAAAACTAATAGATGCTGATAAAATCAGAATAGTGCTTTTCTGGGCAGGGGATTGGGGGGTTGGGGAGGGAGAGTGTTGGCCGGAAAAAGGACAGACATGAGGGAACTTTCTGGGAAGACGAACTTGTCTTGCCTTGAGCTTGATGGTCTCCTAGACCAGTGTTTGTGTATTTGATTGTATGTAAATTATACCTTAAAAAAAGAAAAAAAAATTTGTTTTATAACTTGTCCTGTTTCTTTCCAGTATAAAAAAAGTTAATAATAATAATAATGATAATAATAATAATAATAAAATGGTTAGCTCTGAATGCATACTTCACGCTGGCCATTGTTTCAAGTTTTTTTAATTAAAATTTTTTTATTAAGACTTTATTTTTTTAAGTTTATTTATTTATTTTGAGAGAGAGAGAGAGAGAGAGGGAACGAGGGTGGGGGAGGGGCAGAGAGAGAGGGAGACAGAATCCCAAGCAGGCTCTGCACTGTCAGCACAGAGACCATTGCGGGGCTCGATCCCATGAGCTGTGAGATCATGACCTGAGCAGAGATCAAGAGTTGGACGCTTAACCACCTGAGTCACTCAGGCACCCCGAGACTATTTTTTTATGAGCAGTTCTAGGCTCACAGCACAGTTGAGGTAAAGGTACAGAGATTTCCCATATATTCTCTGCCTCTCTTTGTCCTTCCCCCGCCCCAGTCTCCCCCATAATCAGTCATCCCCACTAGAATGGTACTTTTGTTACAACTGTTGAACCTGCATTGACACATCATGATTACCCCAAGTCCATGATGCAGCAGGGTTCCCTCTTGGTGTTGCACGTTCTATAGGTTTAGGCAAATGTATAATGATTTGTATCCACTGTTATGGTATCAGTTTTTTTTTTTTTTTTTTACTGATCTAAAAATCCTCTGTGCACTGCCTGTTCATCCTCCCTCTCCTGATTCCAAGCATTTTTTAATCTGTCCAAGTCTCTTAACAGTGCTCTGAGGTGGGGGGAGGTTCTATTACTATACCCATTTTATTGATATCAAGGCCCAGAGGGGCTAAATAATAACGTGCCTAAGGCCATCCGGTGGCAGAAGCAGGATGGGAATCCTTCCTCTGTTGTTGGTCCTTATGCTGCCTTGTGACCTTCCTAATTCACTGTTTTGTGCACTGTCCCAGAGGAGAGTTAGCAACGTCTTGACTTCAACACCAGATAGCGGAGCTGGGGCTCCCAAGGAGAGGGTAGTGTTCAACGTGTTGAAGGGGGAATGAGAACTCTGCTTCAGGGAGAGTTGGATCCGGGGGATGGAGAGGTGGGGTTTTATGTCCCATCTCCCAAACAGCACACGGATGGCAGGACCTCTAACAGAGGGACTGCATGAACACCTGGGTACTGGACACCTAAAACACACAGCCTTGACCCAGCAGAGGTCCAAGATCTGAGTCTGGTACCGAGGGAGTGAATGCTGTAGGCAGTAGAGGGGTCCACTTCCCATCACACCTGCTGGCTTGAATAGCGAGCATCTCAGGGCCCTCTGCTAGGGATGGAGGACCGGGGGCACCTCCCCAGCTTTTCTGCTAAAGCCCTAGGACCCTCATATGTTCAAGTGAGGGTAAGCTTGCCACTCAGAGGCTGGAATTAGGATTCCCATCAATACTGGGATATAAACTAAGAAGCATATTTTATCTGGATGTCACAGAAAAAGTCATACAGGTTACATGACTTATCCAAGTATTTTTATAATATTTTACAAATATTTACAAATATGCCATCACTGAGTCTTAACAATGGCCCTGTGTGAGAAGGATTGCCATTCTTGCTTGACAAATCTGGCAGGAATGAAAGCTTAAAGCGGTAGATAGTGGCTGAGACAATGCTGAAATCCAGGAGCCTGACTCCAAATCCATTGCTTGCTTTCTTATACCATGGTGTCAAGGGCATGCTTTGAGGAGAAAAGAATTGTCCAAAGGTGTCCCATGGGAAATTATCTTGATACAATGCTAACTCTAAGGGAGGCTTTCACAAAGCTCTTGTACCAGAAAGGCTCAAGGTCCAAGTTAAGATGCTTAAATCATGTGGTTTAGTGTAGAAATTTAAAGCATATGGTGCTAAGCAAGAGGAATGGGGTGGGTAGTTGATGCACTTAGGAAAGGGGACATTCAGGGGAGATGAACTACACAATGCTTGGATCCCAGCTTATGCAGAGCTCCTATGTCCCATCTCTTTGCTACATCAGATCTCCCTGCTGATTGGAGAGGTTATGAAGAGCAGAGTTGAAGTTGAAGAAGGAGTTTGATGAATGAAATGTGCCTGTAGCCAGCACAGTGTACTTGCTCTATTGGAGATGCTGTGGCAATTATGCCTGGTCCATAACTGTAATCACCAATTGCCCTGATGAACAGCTATGGATTTCAGTTTGCAGGGGACTTGCAGGGGCCAGAATGAGAGTTGCCAATGGGTGGCTGATTTAAGACCTCATAAATGTTGAGTGCCTCATGTATAAAGAATGGATTATGACTATTTGGAACCAAAGGTGCCTCATGTATATTTAGAGAGTCAAGAATATTTGATGTCTCTTGGCCTTTCATCTCTTTCTATGTTCAGCACACACATGCTCTACTTAATCTATGCTAACATGTTTGTACACGTAACCAACTTACTTGTATATACTTAACACAGCTAATGAATTCGGCCTGTGTCTCTCACAAGCTATTTGCTTCTATACTTAGTTTCATTTATTCTTCTTGTTTGTGTTTCTGATTTTCTCTAGCATAATTGAATATCTTAAATAATATAACAAACACATTCTGTATGTGCAGGGAAGTCTGTGAAAGTGTCTTTGTGGTGACTGCAAAGTCGGAACTTTTCAGACTAATGCAGATGTAGAAAAAGTCAAATGCAAGGAGTGAGTGTGAGCTTTGGAGTTAGACCTGGGCTTGAACTTTCAACCACCTCTGCCATGGACAGCTGGGGGGCTTGTTTCCTAACCTTGGTGACCCTTGGTTTCCCCATGTTTGAAGGCCACAACTACACCTACTTCCTAGTGTTGTTTGAAGATTTAATAAGATACTATATTAAGCATTAGCACAAGTGCTGGCATGTAGCAAAGCCTTGATAAATGTCATTTTAGATTCGCATGAAGGATTTGCTTCCTTCCTGTGACTTGTTAACTCACTTTGACATTCCCGGAGAGCCATGGTTTCAGTTACCCAAGGCCACTTTTACAACAAGAAAACATGATAGAAAGAAATTTGTATTTGTGGAACCCAGAGCAGCCATTCTAGACACTGTGCATCTACCACATTCTCATGGCACCACCACGGAGGGAAGCACAAGTGTTTAGGGGCATACTTTACCCAGGAAGGCTTTGGAAAGGCTCCTTGGAGTAGGTGAGTCTTGAGTTGAAATGTGTAGCACGAGCAGGAATTAACTAGTGAATTAAAATTGTGAGGAGGTGGAAAGTCTTACTTCAGGCAGGTGTCACACTGGCAGGGATTGAAGGCAACAGAGAGCTAGTACATGTTGAGGTCTTGTGAGTGATTCTGGCTGGCTCCAGTGAGTGGGACCAGTGATGGGTGACTTCTGGCCACACACGGACCAGTCCTGACCTTATTAAAGGGCCAAAGATGGAAGTAGGATTGATAAAATAATATTTGTTTTTATTCGAGTCTAAGGCGTAAGAACTGCAGTGAAGTTAGGAATTTGAATGAGGAGGAGGAAGAGTGAGAAGTGTCTGTGATCATGCAGATTTTAGTTTTTCTAATGTATAAGATGGTTCTAGCCTCCAAATAATAATACTCAATATAAAAGAGTTTAAGTTTATGCCAGGAAGGTAGTGGGAATCCAAGATCTGAGATGTCTCTTCCTGGATTCCTAGTTAATATGCATGAGGCCAAGATGACAGTGTACATATTCAGCTTGGCAATAGTGGAGCTGAAAAAGCAGCTGCATTTTTTTTCTCCCCTGAGGGAAAGTGTAAAGGTGAAAGATTTACTGTCAGCTAAATTCATTCTGATTTCTTCCTGTTGGGATGTATCTCTTGCTCCCTGGTCAGCTACAATAGGAAGTGGCCTTGAGAGATGGGGTGGGTGTTGTTTTAATGTAAATAGAACTTTAAAAAATCCTTCCAGGAAGTAGCTCTTAGACAAGCTCTCTGACAGGTCTGAGATTTTATTGTATTAAGTTGTCCTTCCTGGGAAAAATGCAAGTGAATCTGACCATCTCTTACCCTGACACAAGCTTTCTTCGGGAAGGGACACATGAACGTCATTAGGGAAAGCAGAAGGTCCATTATGAACCACTTTAATGTAGCTTTTATTCAGTTGGCCATTTGCTAATTTAATAAAGATGGCATACCCCTGATGGCTGATACTCAGAAATTTGAGAAGACAATTACTGAACTGAAGGGTTCAGCAGACAGCTTAAAAGAAAGCTAGAGATGCACTTTCCAATTTCTAGAGAGGGAGATGTGCCTGGCTCATGTTCTGAAAGAGAAGTCCATGTGGGCCCAGAGAACAGTGGGCTCAAAGTCATTGGCCTGGGTCGGAGTCTTAACTTTGACACCTTTGGTCTGTGTGATTTGAGTGACTTTACCTCTCTGAGTCTGAACTTCCTATCTATAAAATGGGTATAACATCTACCTCCTAGAACTGTAAACATTGTATGAGATAAAGTATGTTGAGCCTGCAACACTAAGTCTGTGACTTGAAGTGAGCTGGATCCAAGAGAGGAAAATGAGTGTGGCCTGGGGCCCAGTGCACAAGATGGGGAACCTTCCTCACATAGGTGACTGTGGCAGGACAACTGCAGCCATGAGCATCATGCCTGATATAGGAGTGGGTGGAGGGGCTTGCTGCAGAGGCTTGGACAAAATGAGAGCAGGCCACATCTAGCTCTAGCTTTTCTGCTTCACAAAGCACATTTTTAGGCAGTAAAGCACATCTAACCAGGCATGTTGGCAAAACTCAGCACCCAGGAAGTAAAGGAGAAGGTAAAAGTGCTCTCTCATGGCAGGGAGAAGAATGGATCCTGGCAATGACTGTGAGACTGTGTTCTAATGCAGCATCCAGGGAGAAGCAGCTGAGGGCTTCAGCTATATTGGTCAGATATTGTCAGCTATATTGATCACAGGTCATGGTAACCCTAGATGTGGTCTATGCAGTGTTCAATGTCAGCACTATGATGGATGGGGCCCTCTAGGAGTGTAGGGCAGGGATCAAGGCAGTGGGTGATCCCCAGGCTGTGATGGATGGGACTCTCTAGGAGTGTAGGGAAGGGATCTAAGCAGTGGGTGATTCCCAAGGCTGTGATGGATGGGGCTCTCTAGGAGTGTAGGGCAGGGATCAAGGCAGTGGGTGATCCCCCAGGCTGTGATGGATGGGGCTCTTTAGGAGTGTAGGGAAGGGATCTAAGCAGTGGGTGATTCCCAAGGCTAGGTATATGGTGGGGGAAGATCCTGTTTGGGGACAGAAGCTGAGACTGGGAAAGACAGGGCTCCTCTGATGAAAGCTAGGTCCAGCTGAAAATGGTTTCACAATGAAAAAAATGGCTTCACAATGAAAAATTACAAGTGAACTGTAGAGTAAGAATCAGAGGATGGAAGAAACGGTAAAATTTATACCCTAGTAGCAGCAGATAATAAAAAAAATCAAAGAAAGTCTCTAAAATAAGTAAATTTATAATATTCAAAGAGATAAGGAAAGGATAGAAACCAAAAGGTAAGAAAAGAACATCACGGCAAAAGATCAGGTGGATTTGAGGAAGGACCAAATAGAAATTCCAGGAACAAAAAATGCAGTCATTGAAATGGCAAAAAAAAAAAAAAAAAAAAAAAAAAATCATTAAATGGTAGAGTAGAAATAGTTAAAGAGAGAATTGATGAAGTAGATGACAGAGTTAAGTCAATGAGCCAAAATGGAGCACAGATGTAAGAGAGACTATAGGAAAAGGAAGACAGATTAAAGGATTAAAAATGTATGTGATGAAAAAACAAAGTGTATCTGGTGAAAGATCAGAAATTAAAACAGGACATAATGGAGAAAAGGAATGACTGTGAGGTAAAATGCTGGAGAATTTTTCAGTTTTGAAGAAAGCTATAAGGCATTGTTAATGGAATCCAAAACATTTTAAAATGTACAAATAAAAACAAATGAATTCATAGCCTTACTATAGGAAAATCAGAACATCAAAGAGAAAGAAAAATATTAAATTCTACAAAAGAAAAACATTACTTATATAACTGTATGCTTCTTAGAGAAAATTTGAAAAATAAAATATAAAGAAAACCATCATGCTAATTAGTTTAGTCAACTAGTATAATTTGGGTATACTTCTTTCATTTCAAGACTTTTTTAATGCATATACATTTTTGAAAAAAGCTTAACTCTTCAAGTATATTGTCCTGCTTTTTACATTGAATGTAACATGAATTATTCAATATTATTTTTATTATTTATTTATTTATTTATTTATTTATTTATTAGTGTTTATTTTTGAGAGAGAGAGTGGGGGGGAGGGGCAGAGAGAGGGAGACAGGGCATCTGAAGCAGGCTCTGTTCTACTGACAGCCTAGAGCCCACTGTGGGGTTCAAATTCAGAACCCATGAGATCATGATCTGAGCTGAAGTTGGACACTTAACCACCCAGTCACCCCTCCAATATTATTTTTAAAAACAATTTTTAACATTGACAAGTCTCAAACTTAAGAAATGTTGCAGGAACAGTAAAATAAAACTTCTCCCTCAAACCATTTGAGAGAATGTTGCCACTGAGGCTCCATCACCTCCAAATACTTTAGTGTTTATTTCCTACAAATAAGGATATTTTCTCATATAGTAACAGTACAATAGCTAGAAGCAAGAGATTAATATTAATGTATATTAACCCTCACACCCCACTTAGGGTTTGGCAATACAAATGGATCTATATAGTTCAGAATCACGCCTTGACATTAAGTTGTCAGTCTGGAACAGCTCTTCAATCTTCTCTTGACTTTCACTACTTTTAAAGTTTTGAAGACTGAAGACCACTTATTTCACATGATGTCCCTCAGTTTGGGATTTTCTGATATTTCCATATGGTTAGATTCAATTTTTAGTTGTTTGGCAGATATATCACAAAAATTATGTTGCATTGCATCCTAGAAAGTGGCACACAATTTCAATTTATCCCAAAGCTGATGATGCTCACTTTGACCACTTGATTAATACAATGTTGGCAAACTTTCTCTGCAATAACACTACTCCTTTTCTTTTTATAATTAACAAGCATTTGAAGGGGAGGTTCTTTGAACTATATAAATATTTCATTCCTCACCAAACTACTCTCTCTAGTTCTCTTTATTGATTTCAGATGGACTCATGATTTCTTATTTAATGAGTATAATATATTACATTATTATCTTTTTTTTTTTTTTTTTTGATGCTCACATTTCCCCTGATTTGGCCAATGGCATACCTTTAAGCTGGGTCCTGTGTCCTTTGACATCTTCCCATCATTATTGGACCATTTCTTTACTTTTTGGAACAAGAAGGTATTCCAAATACATCTTGTAATTTCTTCCTCCAGTCCTGGAATCAGCCACTTCTTCAAGGAACCCTGATTCCTTTTACTGGAAAAATGATATTTAGAAACCTAGAGCTGGACACTGAGTGTTTTCATTGGTATTGGGATATTGTTGTTCCCATACACTCTCAGTGGATACAGCAAGGGAATATATGTATGCACATACTGTGTCTCGTATCTTCTTATTTATATCTATCTATCTATCTATCTATCTATCATCTACTTACCTCCTGTAAACCATGAGTTTACATTGATGCCTTTAACTCCAATCCAACAACACAGAAATTATTCTTGTTTCCTCCCTTTTAATATTTATAAGTTCCTTCTGTGACAATGAAAAACTTGCTTCTGATTATCCCTAATATATTTACTTATTTGGTCCACTGGGTGTGTAACTAATCTTCATTGCTGTAGCTGCCCCTTCCCTGTGCAGATGCCTTCCTTGCCCTGCAAGAGCTCACACACTTGTGTCAGGCTGCTGCCACCACTCTCCACCCCACCTCTGTGTGGAAGTCCTCTTCACTCAACCTGGGCTTAGACACCCATGCTGCTTTTGCCTCCACCCGTGGAAACTCTCTCCCATATTATTTCTGTAGCTTTTTTTTTTATAGAGGTAAAACACACATAACATAAAATTTACTATTTTAACAATTTTTAAATATACAATTTGATTTGGCATTAAGTACATTCGCGTTGTAGTGTAAACATCACTACTATGGATCTCCAGAACTGGAGCTGGCCATCATTCCAAATTGAAACTCTGTATCCATTAACCACTAATTCCCAATGCCCCATCCCCTCAGCCCCAGGGAACCACTATTCTACTTTTTATGTCTATAATTTTGACTACTCTATGTACCTCATTTAAGTGGAATCAAAATATTTCTCCTTCTGTGTCTGGCTTATTTCATTTAGTATAATATTTTCAAGGTTCATTCATGTTGCAGCATATATCAGAACTTTATTCCTTTTTAAGGAATAAACTTCCATGATATCTATCTATTTATCATCTATCTAATCTCACATTTTATTTATCCATATATCTATTAATAGATATTTCTATTGCTTCACCTTTTGGTTATTGTGAATAAAGTTGATATTTCATTTCTCTTTTATTTGCATTTCTCTAATGGTTAGTGGTGCTAAACATCTTTTCATGTGTTTATTGGTCATTTGTATATCATCTTTGGAGATACGTTAAGTTCTTTTCCCATTAAAATTTTGTTGTTGAGTTGTAGGAGCTCTTTATATATTCTGGATATTAATTCCTTATCAGATTTATAGTTTGTAAATATTTTCTCCCATTCCATGTATTGCCTGTTCACCCTGTTGATAGTGTCCTTTGATGCACAAAATTTTTTGTTTTTCTTAAAGTCCTATTTGTCTATGTTTACATTTGTTTTCTATGCTTTTGGTGTCATATCTAATAGATCATTGTCAAATCCAGTGCCATGAAAATTTTGCCCAATATTTTCTTTTAAGAGTTTTATAGTTTTAGCTCTTTCATTTAGCTCTTTGATCCATTTTTTTTGGACTCAACTTTTGTATATAGTGTAAAGCATTCCATATTACATCAAACTCTTTATAAACATAATTTAAAAGATGAGCAAAGTTATCTTAAAAGTTGTTTTATTTTTGGAGCTTCAGGATGCTTATCTATTTTTGCTTTTATAATTTTATTATAAGAGAAACTCAAGCACTTCCTGATATCTGAGCTGGTGGTGGGAGACAATGTGGCTCAGTTGAATAAAGCAGAAGGAGCAGAGAATGGGAATGTCAGTGTTAGGTGGGGGGATGGAGGGAGGGGGTATCTAAATCTCCTTAATATCAGTTGGTAAGAGCCATGTCGCCTTCCATCCCACAGCCTCCACCTTTAGTCTCCACCTGTTCCTGATATACAAGTGGCCTACAGAATTTTATTCTCCAGTGAGAATGATTTTATTCTTCAATTATTGTTTTGTGGCCATATTGGAAGCCATTGGTCCTCTGGGTGGTGCCAGTGGTTCTGTTGGAACACAGAAGATCAAGGCCACTCAATAGTAGCCACCCCTTGAGCTGTTGAGCAGGGAGATGAGCACTGTTGGAGACGAAATGGCATCCATTATTTAACCCATGATCTAGGGTAATGATTTTTCCCCTAAGACATCATCCAATTACAGTGCTTAAGGAAGTTCAATTGTAACTGCTTGCCATTCTCTGATTGATTTGAGAAATAAAAAAAAATGTTCATTGCAGACTTCCTCTATGAAGGGAGGTCAGTGGAGAAAATCAGAGATTATTGGACAATTAGAGTTGGATGGACCTTGGAGATATTATCTAGGTTAGTGTTTTTCAAACTTTTTTAGCACTGGATTTTTTTGTCCAAGTGCAATCAATCATATTATCAATCCCAGTAAATAAAAATGAAAAAAAACCCCCATATGCTTAAACTTCTCTCCTCCTTCTGCTGAGAAACCCTCTATCTAGTTCAACACCCACAAACTGAGGCTCTGAGAAAAGAACTAATGCATTCAGAGTCACCCATCTTGTGATTGGTGGGTATGGGGCTAGAGCTCAAGTTTCCAATTCTTAGGTCAGGGCTCCTTAAGGCAGGCAAGACATGGCATGCTGTTCTGAGGTCTTCTGTTCTTCCAGAGCTCAGATGAGAATGAAACAGAAGCAGCAAATTAATCTGGTACCTTGAGGATATCCTCCCAACTCAGCAGGGAGTACATCTTAGCTAAAGGCCACATGGTTGCTCCTGGTCAGGGTTGTGAGGAGAAGGCCTCCTGGCAGGGGCTGTCTAAGGGTGCCTCAGGGGTCAAAAGCAAGGCACCTCTAAGGACTGGGGATGAGAAACACTAGAAAAACAATGAAAACGAAACTGGAGACACACAGAAGCAGTGGAACATTCCACTCAACAGAGAGTCTCCTCTAGAATTTCTATCATAAAAGTCAGGGACTTCATGAACTCCCTTCTGTGGACTGTGAGTGAGTGGGTGGTAAGAAGCCCCTGGTCCCCCAGGTGGGAAGAAGCAGCCCCTTCAGCCATGACTACCACTTGCTTGGAGGTTGATGACGTGGTGCAGTGGGAACAGGAGAGTAATGTGAGGGAAGGGAGGGTAGAGGGGGAAAGGTTTCTGAATCTCTGTGATGATTGACAAACTCTGGGCAAAGAAAAGAATAGCTCCTTGGGCTAAATCTTAGTGGGGAGAGTTGGGGGATGGTTAGCACTGGAGAAGAGAGTCTTTAGGAGTCACTGTCAGAAGGGGAATTTTCTGGAGTCTGCTACTGGGTGAGGGAGGGAGATGGCATAAGGAGAGAAACAGACTGTAAGAAAACTCTATTCAAAGGACAGTTCAAATATTTTGCTGTGCACTGTTCTTCTTTGCCATTTCCTCAAGAGTCTGAGTAAAGATTTATTGGTCTAGAGCACTTTTTTTGCATTATTGGACTCTGATTCTTTGAAACACAGAAATTATAATTTGCATATAATATGCATATAATATGCACGGTCTTTAATTGTGTTTGGACTACTTGTGAATGGTGACCCGAAGGAGACAGGAAGGTACCTAAGGCAGAGGGCGTTGGCTATACTCCGATGGAAGGAATTAGCTCATCCAGTGATGCAATGGGTTAACTTGCAGCAACAGTGATCAGGAACCTATGAAAATACAGCTGTGGGAGGCTTCTGCTAACCTGTCCCTGCTCACAGTTGACAGCTGAATGAGTGACGAATGCATTAAAGCACAGCTAGTAGTGTCTTTGCCTGTCTGCCATTGTTAACCCATTGGGATTCTCTCAATCCCCAATCCTGATCTTTCTCTGGATTCCAGAATCCTAGTTTTTTTTCCCCCCCACTCGGCCCCAAGGCTTATGTTGTAATGTGGAGCTATTGATAGCCAGCCTCTGTTCTGATTGCTCTATGCCCACGTAGGTCTAGTTGTTAAATATTTAAAATATCACCCCCGGTTTATCCTACATTCCCAAGTTTGCTTGGTGAAAAAAATCTATCCTCATGGTGAACATATGAGATGAACATTCTGTTGCAAAAGACGTTTAAATCTGTGTATGTGGGGTGTGATTGGGAGGTGGGGGTTACTTAAACTGGCAGACTAGATTTGTGGGAACACTGTAGGCCACATGTCTATGTTTAGGCTTTTCACTCTTGCTTAGCAGGTTTTGGTTTCAAGATCTAGTTTCCCAAGGAAAATATGAGTGTCTCAGTAGCCCCTCTAAGTGATAAATATTGTGAGTAATTTTTGCATCCATTGCACCTTTTTTCCTCATTTATTCTGTGTTTGAAGTTATACTAGAGATAATGGAAAATATACCTGCACACAGTGGGTGCTCAGACAAGTTTGCTAAGTTTGTGAATTGAGTTTTCCTCAAGGGAGTTGCTTTTTGGATTAGACAGGATTCTTGATTGTGAGTGACAGAAATTCTACTGGAACTAGTTTAGGTAAAAAGGAAAAGTTATTTTCTTGAGTAGATGGAAAGGGAGAGGTAAAGCTTGGAACAACTGAACCAGGGACCTTCTTTCTTTGGGTTTGACTTCCTTATGAATGTCAGCTTCATTGTCCTTACTGCATTCAGCTTTCTTAGGAGGAGAAGAAGCAAGAATTAGTAGCTTCCATGTTCAAATATTCACAGTGAAGCCTAAGAAGAAAAGCCTCTCAACTCCAATTTAATAAAATCTGTGTAAGAATTTTTATTGGCCAGGCACGAGTCATGTGATCTAGTTCTCCCACCAATCACTATGCTCAGTCAGGTTAAGGAACTACCATTGGTACAAGATGGATCCAAGTCCACATCTGTGACCAGGAATCTGGTAATCCACCTACCCAAGGGTTTGGAATCCAAGGGAAAGAATTTGTTTGCTAAAAGAAAAGTGGTATATTTACTAGATCACAGACAGAAGAAGTTTGACAGAGGACAGAACTGCTGCCCACCTTACACATACAAAATTTAATAGAATAATTGATTGAATTGAGTGGCATTGACTCAGTGCATGAGTTATTTAGATTGGAGAGATAGGGGTGCATGGAATAGTCACATTTTGGAAATGATAAGACTTGAGCTGGCTGTTGAAGGTAGGGCAGAATTAGGGTATAGATAAGAGCAGAGACAGGATTTTGAGTAAAGGAAGAGAAATGGATGTAATTAAACTCCTAAGTGAGGATGGAGTTTGGAAGGAATAATAAAACACTAACAACAACAACAACAACACCGATAGCTAACATTTACGGAGTACTCACTACATACTAATATTTGTTGAAAGTGCTTTACATGTATCATCTCATTTAATTCTCTCAGCAACTCTGAGATAGTCGTGAGAGCAAAGGAAGATGGACTATGTCAGGTGGAGAGCTGTGGGAAACATATTTTGCAAAAGAGATGAGGTATTACTAATTAGTAGTTGAGAAGAACCATTCACACAATATTCGATAAGCATTGATGGAACTCTGATTAGGTCCTAGCCATTGAGCAACTTTGCTTTATAAAATTTTAGAAATTCTCTTGTAAGTTGGCTCTGGCAAGCTTTGCCTCTAATTTCCTATATTAGTCATGTTAAGATAAGTAAAGCTGCTTTAACAAAACACTCCTATTTCTCAGTGGTTTAAGAAACCAAGGTTTGCTTCTTGCTTGATGAAGTCCACTGAGCTTCTGGATAACTCTCCAGGACAAAGCGTCAACATTGTAGCACCTGCCTCTCATCAAAGGCCTCTAATGTCTGTATGATCACCTCAGCAGGGGAGGGGAACACAGAGGGGCTCACCAGCAAATAAACACTTCGATGCAGACTTGTCCCACGATCCCACCTAAGCTACAAAGAGGGTAAGGTTGTGTAATCCTTCTACATCTGGAAGGAGAAACCTGGATATGAGGCACATTAGAACTCCACTGTATTTCTGGAGTAAGATACTTGCTTCTGCCCTTCCTTCCTTCCTTCCTTCCTTCCTTCCTTCCTTCCTTCCTTCCTTCCTCCTCCCTGTTTCCTTCTCTCCCACTTGTCTTCAGGATTGGCTCTGCAGTTGGGCTCTAAGCCTTGAACATGACTCTCAGAGACATCTGAGTAACTGACCATTATTTTAGTTCCACAGCTCTGAATTCGGAAAGTGTAACATCTGGACCAGGCTGCCTTAGCCCGGGGAGGCTGAAGGTGATTAATGACTGTGTTTGTGTTTGACACACAGTGTTGTACCACATTTCCAATCATATTGTGTATTGCATAACTCTAAGATTGATGAGGTGCACCTGCTCCAGATGCAGTGGTCTCTAGGAGACATCCAGAACTGCTGCAGGCTGGGGCAGGGGTAGCTGAGCTGCCAGAAAGTCATACTTCTTTAGCAGTTGTCCAAGTCTGAAATCCAAAGTGTTTGGAAAGCCTTTCAAGAAATAATGATTCATTTTCAAGGCTTTTTTGCATGGTTGGAGTCTCCTGTGTACGATGCCCAATTAATTATGCGTTTTTTTGTTGCTTTGAAGTGATAATTTCTCAGATTATCTTGGCAACTTTATCTGATGGAAGGGGAGCTGTGTGTCACCCCTCTATTGCTTGAATTATTTCAACCCTACTCCTGCATGGTCCTCCGGGGTTACCAAGGGAAGCAAGAGAGGCCCAAAACCATATTATTCTAAACACCTCAAAGAAACTCACATCCGTGGTTGCCCATCATTATGAGGCACAGACACATGAAACCATACAATTTATTTTCTTTCGTTAGGAATATATTGGCAGAATAACATAATGCTTTTTTAAAAATATAGCTCCTACAATCAGACCTAGGTTTTAATCATGGTTTTTGCCTCTCTGTGATTTTGTGGACACAACTCTTTGACCTTTGACTTTCTCACTGATAAAATGGGACAAATAAAAGTCCTGATCTCAAAGAATTGTTGTGGGTCAAAGCAGAGAAGGCACTTAGCACAGCGCATGGTGGTTAGTAAGTGCTCAATTCACACTGGCTTTTATTATTAATATTCTTAACGCTGTTCATACAGAAGATAGATGTTAATCTGTGTTTTTGTTTAATAAAACTGTGGACAATGAATCATTTCTTAATAAACAGCATTTATTTATCAGTTTGAATCTGTCAAAACCTGAGGTCTAAGTAGGAGAAATCAAAATAAGGCTTTTGGCGGTGAAAAAAGATTAGGAATCACTGTCCTATAACAACAAAACAGAGGTTGTAAACTAGAATCCACAGGTGAATGTGGCCTGCAGAGGAGTTTGACGTATACAGCGTTTATTTTGGGTTAAAAGTGATTAAGCTGCTAATGTTTAAGAAGCTAAAGATTCCACATAAAAATTAGCATCTCCATTCTGGCTTGTATCTGGACTATTTTACTCTTTCGTGTAACATGCCTGTGGAAGGCAGAATAATTTTCCTCCAAAGATGTCTGTGTCCAAATTCCAGGAACCTGTGAACACGTCAAAGGGAAATGAAGGTTGTCGACGGAATTAGGATTACTGTTCACCCAACCTGAAAATAGGAAAATTTTCCTGAATTGTCTGGGTGCGCCCAATATCATCACAGGGTCTTAATCAATGGGAGAGGAAACATGGTTATGAAAGAATGGTCTGAGAACTGCAACGTTGCTCTCTTTGAAGGTGGAGAAAGACATCCTCAGCCAAGGCATGTAGGTGCCTCTAGAAGCTGGAAAGGCAAGAAAACAGATTTTTCCCATAACTTCTAGAGAGAAACACAGCCCTGCCCACACCTTGATTTGAGCCCAGTAAGGTCCATGTTGGACTTCTGACCTCCAGAACTGTAAGAAAACAAATTTGTATTGTTTAAGCGATTAAGTTTATAGTAATTTGTTACAGCAACAATAAAAAATGGATACACTGCTGGTATCCCTGTAGGAAAAAAACAACAACTTTTGTCTGTTCTTAATCTTCATGTTTTGTACGTAATTCGTTTGAAGTGCTTCGTGATACTGGCAAAGTCACTGAGCCGAACAGAGCTATAGAAGAAGCTCCTGGCTTCCCTACTGGAAAATGTACATCACTAAGAATGCTTGCTGCCTTTGATGTCAGGCATATGTGTTGGCACCTGCAAAGGACTTTCAGCTGCACAAGAGAATGGTACTTTTGATATTTAAAAAAGTACTAAGTGATAATAATTACTGTGGGGTGTTGTATTCCCTACTGTTGTGATTTTAGCACTGGATTTTCATGTGGTTTGCAAGAGTTTAGCTTTTTTCTCAAAGAAAGATTGGCTGGCTGGCTGGGTAATGTCATTTGGAGGGGAAGATTTTGTCTGAGAAGGTGTATGTCATTAGTCTGTGCATAAATGACTATGGAAAGCCTTGGAAGGTACTAGGACTGAGAGGATCAGGAAGAAACAGAATTATTCCAAAGAGACCCTGTAGCAAGGGGCAGGGGCCATTGGGAACAGACACAATCAGGACCCAGACATGCATTAGAAACATGGATGGACATAAGTCCTAAGGAAAGAGCTGCAGCCAGGGCACCTTTGGGAGTGGGATTCTGATACCACTTCCGATTGGTGGTTTGTTTTTTTTTTTTCTCTCTTATACTACCAAGCAATTCTCTGACACCAGCTGGGTGTCCTACAATTCAACTCAATTCTGACGCTATCCACCTAGAGATAACATCAGATCCCACAGGTTAAGGGCTCAATCCTACAAGACTGCCCCACCCTCTGCCCCCGTTCAGATGTCAATTGCACGTCCAGGTGGTCACCTAGCTTCTGACAGACTGGCTACAGATGAGAGGTTCCCCATCCTTGGGTTTGGTTATTTTGCTAGAGTGGCTCGCAGAACTCAGTGAAATATTTTACTTACTAGATTACCAGTTTATTATAAAAGGGTATAACTCAGGAATAGCCAGGTGAAAGAAATGAAAAGGGCAAGGTATGGGGGAAGGGCAGGAAGCTTCCATACCCTCTCCGGTGTGCCATTCTCTCTGAATCTCCACCTATTCAACCAACCCTGAAGCTGTCTGAACCCCATCCTTTTGGTTTTTTGTGGAGGACTCATTACATAGGCATGATTAATTAAATCATTAGCCATTGACAATAGATTCAACCTCCGGCCCCCTCCCCTCCCTGGAGACTGGGTGGGGGGGTGGCGCTGGAAGGTCCAACCCTCCAATCACATGGTTGACTCCACTGGCAACCAGCCATCATCTTCCGGTGATGTTCAAGTCACCTCACTGACACAACAACAGACACCTTTATGGTCCTCATCACTTGGGAAATTACCAGGCTTCGAGGAGCTCTGTTCCAGTAATAGGATGAAGACCAAATGTATATTTCTTATTATAAATCACAGTATCACAAGGAGACTTAAAAAAAGGCCCTTCCTCCAGGTGGATGCTCGCCCACCTGGCACATGTCTTGGGGAGGAACATGAGTGAGGTTTCAGACCCTGCTGTCCCCAGAAATTATGGGGGTGGCTTGCTTCCAGAAATGGACATGGAGGGGCGCCTGGGTGGCTGTCAGTTAAGTGTTGGACTTCGGCTCAGGTCATGATGTTGAGGGTCATGGGTTTGAGCCCCATGTTGGGCTCTGTGCTGACAGCTCAGAGCCTGGAGCCTGCTTTGGATTCTGTGTCTCCCTCTCTCTCTCTTTCCGCCCCTCCTCTGCTTGTGCTTTGTTTCTCTCTCTCTCAAAAATAAACATTAAAAAAAAAAAAAAAATGGACCCAGAAGCCCCGTCTGTTGGAGTTTTGCAGAGTCATAAATAATGCTTTTCTCCAGGTCTGAGATCAGGACCATTTGAGAGATGGATGCAGGAGTCAGAAGAGTGGGGGTAGCAATCACACTTCCAGGGACATGCCCTAAAGAATTAAAAGCAGTTAAATTCATAGAGACCGAAAGTAGAATAGTGGCCGTCAGGGGCTGGGGGTGGGGAATGAAGAGTTAGTGTTTTTTACTTTAATTAAAAAATTTTTTTAACTTTTTTTTTTAACGTTTATTTATTTTTGAGACACAGAGAGACTGAGCATGAATGGGGGAGGGTCAGAGAGAGGGAGACACAGAATCTGAAACAGGCTCCAGGCTCTGAGCTGTCAGCACAGAGCCCGA
>NC_064811.1:12904460-12939138 GCF_023721935.1 Panthera uncia | reverse complement strand
CCTGGTTGAAGTCGGATGCTTAACCGACTGCGCCACCCAGGCGCCCCAAAAGTCAGATATTCTTTGACGAGCGTTATTATACAGGACTAGATGAACCTTTGTTATGTGAGCAGGATTGTAAATTAACTAAATAATTATTAAAGAAGGTAACAAATGCAAACTTTCCTGTATTTCCATAAGAAGTTAATTATGAAGGCAAAACAACTGATAATGCAAACATTGTACTTCATTACTTGTGCCTAAAATTGCATTCTTGATCTCTTATACCTACCCAACATATCCATCCCCACTCTTGCCCATCACAGTTACTGGCAAATTCATTTTTCCAGTTTCCCAGGACACTTCAGTCATCCTTTATTTCTCTTTCTCTAGAACCCCAAATCGAATCTGTCAGTAAATCATATTGATTTTGAAAAAATATCCAGAATTTAACCCCATCTTATGGAGTCTACCGTAATAACCCTAGTGCAAGCTACCATCACCTCTTACCTGGGTTACTACAATAAGACCTGTACTCTACAGACTATTTTTAACCCAGCAGCCAAAGTAATTATTATTATTATTTTAAAATTTACTTATTTTGAGAGAGGGAGAGAAAGGGAGAGGAGAAAAAGAGAGAGAGAGAGAGAGAGAGAGAGAGAGAGAGAGAGCATGAGCATGGGAATGGCAGAGAGAGAGGGAGACACAGAATCCGAAGCAGGCTCCAGGCTCTGAGCTGTCAGCACAGAGCCTGACCTGGAGTTAGAACTCACAAACTGTGAGATCATGACCTGAGCTGAAATCGGACGCTTAACTAACTGAGCCGCCCAGGCGCCCCAATAGTTAGTGTTTAGTAGGTACAGAATTTCAGTTTGAGAAGGTAAAACTGCATGGAGGTACTTAATTCTACTAAAATGTATGCTTAAAAATGGTTAAGCAAGCAAGGGAGGGGCAGAGAGAGAGGTAGACAGAGAATCCCAAGCAGACTCCACGCTGTCAGTGAAGAGCCCAACATGAGGATTGAACCCACGAACTGTGAGATCATGACCTGAGCTGAAATCAAGACTTGGATGCTTAACCAACTGAGCCACCCAGGTACCGCATTACATATATATTATTTATGTATAATTGCTAATTAAATTTTATACACATTTGGTAACTGCTAAGATTTAAAACTTGGGAACACTGAGACCCTTCAAATACAGAATCTTATATGCTAATGCTTTGATTGCTACTACATTCAGAAGTTTAAAATTCACTCCAATGTGTGAAATTTGCCATGGAAAGGAATGTTGACAAGTTGTATATCAAAAGCACATGACTTTAAAATTCCTTCCTATTTCTCCAGCGTTTGCACCATGAAACTGAGCTTTTCCTGGACACAGCCCAATCTCTTCCTTCAGCGTGATGAATTTTGAATGCGTTTTTCTAGACACACATCTACACCAGCATGATCTCCCAATGAAGTCTTAAGGCCGGCTTGACTGAGGAAGCCAGCTTAGTAACTTGAAAATCGCTTGAGCAGTGGTTTTCAGAGGTTTATTACATAAGCCCAGGTTCACTTGTGACTTGTCTGCAAAGGAACAGGGAGAAATCACACACAACAGCCACCTAAAGCAGTAGAGACCCTAACCCAAACATGGTCTGCCCTTCTCCTTCCTAGCGGCTGTTAATTCACCAGGGAGAAACAAAAAGATTGTGGGACTTGGTACCTGCCTAAACAAGAAACAAGCAAAGCACGCAAAAGTCTGATAATAATTGCCTTTTGCAGAGGCAGAATTTACCTGAAGTCTCTAGGCAGAAAGAGGGGATTCTAGCTCCCAGAGAGGATGCTGCAGAAATGAGATTGGAAAGTGAATCCATGGGCAGGGCTTAATGCTCCAGATTTATGTATGCTGTCAGTTTCTGAGCAATATAGTTATTGTCATTTCTGCCTTGAACTGCTACCTCCCCACTTCTGGGAATAGGGCTGGGGCATTCCCACGTGGTGACATTTATTATTCCTTCCTCCTCCCTGTAGCAAAGCTCATCCTTAGTTTTCCATCTACCCCCCCCCCAACTTGCACTGAATATCATGTTTAAAAAGCGTCCCTATTCTTGTTTCCAATTGTTAACACAAATACGAATCAGGTGACAAAGATCCATTTTTGCAATGTTGTATTGAGGTGAATTTCCATGTCTCTGGCAGCTGAGAAACCGCTGATGGTTTCAGATCCCAGTAAGCATTGGGGATTCCAGGCATGTGAAGCCTGTCTTGTGGTGTAGATAGGTCTATGGAGTGACCCCATGACTGATGCTTTGATTCATGAATGTGTCATGCTCAGGGGCATTGCCCTGAGAAGACTGATTTGTTGGAGGTGAAGTTCTCACCGTCATGTGTGTGTGCGCAGGTGCGTCAAATCTCTTTCTCTCTGGTCTTCTGTTCTGACTCTGGCTCAGAATTGGTGGCTGTGTGGCACTTGTGAACACCTTTTTAATTCTCTGAGTTGAGGAATCTATTCAGTGGGACTATGCAAATGCATAATAAATGGTCTTGGTCCTCTTCTAACACCCTATCCTCTCTCATCCTCACCGTCATCATCATCATCATCACCATCACCATCATCATCATTATAGGCGTCCTCATTATCATTATTATGACCATCTTTCCTAACATTTATCTGAGTCTTCTCTGTCCAGTGCTGTGTTAGGCACTTTAGAAGTATAACATTATTTAACTCTTACAACAGTGCTGCAAATTAGATATTATTGTTCTCACTTGGCAGTGAGGCACCTGTGTCTAAGTGGTTAAGCATCTTATACTAGGTCACAGGGCAAGTAAGGGGCTGGCCAGGAGACTTGAACACAGATCTGTTTGACTTCAATACCCTCAATGTCATACCATGATGCCTCTCTTGAAGACATAGCTAAACATTTTTCTTAAAATTTTTTTTAACGTTTATTTATTTTTCAGAGAGAGAGAGACAGAGAGAGAGAGACAGGGTATGAGCAGGGGAGGAGCAGAGGGAGAGGCAGACACAGAATCCAAAGCAGGCTCCAGGCTCTGAGCTGTCAGCGCAGAGCCTGACATGGGGCTCAAACTCACAAACCGTGAGATCATGCCCTGAGCTGAAGTCACCTGCTTAACTGACTGAGCACCCAGGTGCCCCTACTAACCGTTTTTGTTAAAGAGGTTTGTCATGTCCCAAACCAGTGGGATTGGTAAAACTTGATTAAACAAGAAATTTTCTGGGGCGCCTGTGTGGCTCAGTCAGTTAAGTGTCCGACTCTTAATTTCATCTCAGGTCATGACTCATAGTTCATTGATTCAAGTCCCTTGTTGGGTTCTGTGCGGATAGTGTGGAGTCTGCTTAGGATTCTCTCTCTCCCTCTCTCTCTGTCCTCTCCTACTCATGCTCTCTCTCTTTCTCAAAATAAATAAATAAACTTAAAAAAATCTGTTTTAAACAAAAAACTTTCTTATAGCTGAATGCTAAGATGGGATAGTGGGCTTCTCTCCATAAACTCATTACAAGTATTAAGTGTTTGGTAATTTAATTAGGATGCATTCAGTTTTCCCTGAAGTCAGTGAAACACAACTGTTTTAGAATTTGACCTTTCTGTGTTTTTTTTGGTGATTTGTGGACCCACCTGAAAGCCCCTTCAAATGATGGGTTTGCACTGTGTTCCTTTTTTGTAATGGAGTATTCCCATACATGACTGTTTTTTCTTTTCTTTTCTTTTCTTTCTTTTTTTTTTTTTTTAAGTTTTCTTGACTTCAAGGAAGGGAGAGGTAGGGGAGATTTTTAGCTCATAATACTTCATAAGAATCAATGACCAGGAATGTAAAAAAAAATCTGAAAAGTTCAACTCTTCTGCTGGATTAATGAGCAACAGTGTCTGTGGGAAAGGGAGGCATCTGGGGGAGGGCTGAAAGCATGGAGGGTTATGGAGGGAGGCTGACTACATTGTAGGATAAAATATCACATTTGTGGCTTATAAAATTTTTCTATGAGCTATTTCCTGCTGAACTCTATCATTGTTTCTTGACATGTTCAGGAGCCTGGCTTGTGCCCATTCATTTACTTTATAACAGCAACATTGGATTAAGGTATAAGGAAAAAGTCATTCTGGTGATAAGCTGAAAAGATAAGGGGAGATCTGATCAGAAAAATGTTTGAGGGAAACATATAAACTGTCATTTACTCTGGTTTTAGTTTTTATTTAAAAAAAATTGCAAGGGTTGAGTCCTAAATACGAGAGTCATTTTTTTTAAAGTTTATTTTATTTATTTATTTTGAGAGAGAGAGAGCGAGAGCGCGCAAGCAGGGGAGGGGCAGAGAGAGGTGGGAGAGAAGATCCCAAGCAGGCTCCAAGCTAGATGAGGAGCCTGCTATGGGGCTCAAACTCACAAACCATGAGATCATGACCTGAGCTGAAATCAAGTCAGATGTTTAACCCACTGAGCCACCTAGGTGCTCCAAGAATCATTTTACCAGAGAAGACTTAAGATCAGAACGGAGACAAGAACTAGTGAGAGTCTCTTGGTTCTAGTGAAATCTGGGAAATGTGTTTTCTAAGTGAGGAAAAGTTATATAAGGTTTTTTTCTTATATATACTCTAAATCCTTTTAGTGGGATCCGCTCTTCTGGGTGGGTGCAAGGGGATGGGAATTTAATCAACGCAGCAAGCTAGTAACTCAAGCCAACTTTCAAACATCCAGTGGGGGCAGAAGTTCTGTCTCTGGTTCCAGAGTTTTCTTTCTTGCGGTGGTGGCAGTGGAGTGATCAGATGAAGGGCGCTGGGCTCACAGACATTTCAATTATTTACACTCACTGCAACCTTGTCAATGGAAGAAGCATTGCAGAACCTGAGAAGTTCTCAAACTCATAGGTTTAGACGCAATTCCTGTTATTTATAATCAAGTTTATCTCCTTATGACCCCCCCTTTACCTCTGCACCCCCCTCCCATATTTTTTCTAAGACCCATTCCCTAAGGTGGAGCTAATTAAGCCAAATGTTGCCTTTATATTCAGTTTCCTTGATGTGCCTGTGGCTTTTTTTTTTTTTTTTTTTTTTTTTTTTTTTTTTTTTAATAATAGCATCATAGACTGGGGAGGGGGACTTGTTACCAAGGCAACTGGGTTTGTTGCCTGTGCTTCTTCAGCATCAATTGGATGCTGCGCTCAATTAGCTCAATCATTTGTAGGGTTGTTACTATGCGGTATGGTCTTTCTCTTTTCTTTTTTAAATTGAATTATCATTAACATACAGTGTTATATTAGTCTCAGGTGTACAATAGAGTGATTCATCAATTCTGTACATTACTCAGTGCTCTTAATCCCCTTTACCTATTTCACCCATCTCCCCCTCCTCTGCTATCAGTCTGTTCTCTGTATTTAAGAGTCTGTTTTTTGTCTCTTTTTTTCTTTGTTCATTTGTTTTGTTTCTTGAATTCTGCATATGAGTGAAATTTGTCTTTCTCTGTCTGAATTATTTCACTTAGCATGATACCCTCTAGGTCCATCCATGTTGTTGTAAATGGCAAGATCTCATTTTTTTAAAGTGTATTTATTTATTTATTTTGAGAGAAAGATTGCACGCATGCACACATGTGCACAAGCAGGGAAGGGCAGCGAGAGAGAATGTCAAGCAGGCTCTGCACTGTCAGCATGGAGCCGATTTGGGGCTTGAACCCACAAACCATGAGATCATGAGCTGAGCCAAAATCAAGAGTCAGACACCCACCCTACAGAGCCACCCAGGCACCTCAAGATCTCATTCTTTTTCTAGAGTGGCTGCACCAGCTTGCATTCCCAAGGATCTCATTCTTTTTTATGGCTGAATAATATTTGTGTGTGTGTATGTGTGTGTGTGTGTTATAACATCTTTATCCATTTATATCTATGGATGGACACTGAGGTTGGTTCCATATCTTGACTATTGTAAACAATACTGCAATAAACATTGGGGTGGATGTATCTTTTCAAGTTAGTGTTTTCATTTTCTTTGGGTAAATACCCCATAGTAGAATTACTGGAGTAATGATAATTCTATTTTTAACTTTTTGGGGAACCTCCATACTGTTTTCCACGGAGACTGCACCAGTTTGCATTCCCACCGAAAGTTATGCTGTATGAACTTTTTCTTGTTTAATCTTCTCATTATCCCCAGGACGATTGATCACTGGGACCCCAAGGACAGAGGGGTCCAAATAGACAGATTTGAGCCAGGCCACACTCTATTTGTCCCTAGTGGTCTGGGGTCCATACCCCGGGCCATAGTGATTGATGATGTGCTGTCTGTGTCATTATGCCCCGCCAGCACTATACAGCCGGGACTCCTGAGATTCTTGGTATGACCGATCCTTCCCCTTGGATGGCATCTCCTGCTTATTCTGGGTCACAGCAATTTCCCTTTCCCCATTTACTCCTCTCAGGCAATTGCTATCAGTTCACCGAGGTCATGGGGCCACATTTTATTCATTTTTATTACCCAGCACCTAGCTCAGGGCCTGGCATACGGTAGCATTTGTTAAATAGTTATTGAATAGTATGTTAAATAATCAATGCTTCCCTTCACCTTCGCTAAGTAAGCGATATATCAATCAACAAATATTTGTTAAGCACTGCATTAGTGTGCTCACACTGTCATAATGAAACACCACAGACTGGGTGACCTAAATAACAGAAATTTGTTGTCTCATAGTTCTGGAGACTGGAAATTCAAGATCAAGGTGTCATCAAGTTTGGCTTCTTCTGAGGGCTCTCTTTGGTTTGCAGAGGCCCCCTTCTCCCTGTGTCCTCACATGATCATCCCTGGTGTCTATTATTGTGCCCAAATTTCTTCTTATAAGGACACCAGCCAGATTGGATAGAGCCCATCCTAACAGCCTCATTTTAACTTAACCATCTTTGTAAAGACCCTATCCTCAAATATAGTCACATTCTGAGGTACTGGGGGTTAGGGCTTTAACCTATGAATTTTTGGGGATACAATTCAGCCCATAATAAGCACCTACTGTTTCTCAGGAGCTGTCCTAAGCCCTGAAGGTGAGAGAAAAATGATTTTCAGAATTTTTGGTAGAACTAATATGGTGTGGATGGGAGCATGCAGGGCTGTCCTGGCCGACTAGAAAGGATGCCTGCAGATGTACTTGGTACACACATATTCGAGCACACTGGCTTGGTCTTGACCCCACCCCCTGCCCCACGGCATCACGTGGCCCCAGGACTTGCACGCAATGTGTGGTCTAGTGGGAGATCTGACAGTGAACAAATAAATCTGTGAGTGACGAGTGTGTGGGGGGGGTCTGTGTCAGCTGCCATGGAGTATAATGGGGGACTTACCTCTTACGTGTTCATGACGGCAGAGTAGGGAATCATTTCCTGAGAAAATGCTTCCAGTCTCGGTCAAAGTTTTCATCTCCAAGGCCTCTTACACTGATGCAGATATCATCTTCCTGCCTCCCTTGAGGGATGAGCCTATACTTCTGTTTTCCTCCTGCCCATAGTACCTTATGGCTTTTATCCCTTCTCTCTTTCAGCTGAGGGGTGACAGACACTACCCGAGGAGATAAAATTCAGGGGTTACTTTGTATTTTGTGGAATGATGTGGAACATCAATAACTGAGTAAGAAGTGGTGGGGTAGCAAGGTAGCATAAGACAGGGGAATAGAAACAATAGGACCAAAGTAATAAGGGTCTAGGATACCTCTATTAGAAAGGAGGTATTATGCATCATATTAGTACCTCTATTATTCATCGTAATAGTGGCTACCACTCATCATGCATCTTCTCTGCATTCAGCCAACGTTTACTAAGCCCAGGCTATATGGTGGGAGCTATTCTAGACATTGGGAAGGGGCAGCAAATAGCAGAGAAGGTGATTACTTTTGTGGTGTTTACAATCTGGTGAGCTGACTTCTTTCATGCGTTAGAGTGGATGCTGCCTTGTGCCACCACAATCCCCCTTTAGGACTGAGGCACTCCGTCCTCCAGCTGTTGGCCAGTGTTGACATCTGCTGGGTCACGGGAATTGTCTTCAGCTAAAAAGCCTTGCCTCATGTTTTTTTTCTTTTCTGGGAGCATGCTTGCATCCAATGACTAGCAGGTGAGGGGTACAAAGGACCAAGACTTTGCCTCAGTTCTAGAAGACTCTGAAGGACAATCCCAGCTCTAGAGCTCCCTGTGGGAGCAGCTGAGCCCTCTTGTGTGACTGCCTCATGGTGCAACATATCTCGCCGTCCAATCCTGCATCGCTTACTATCCCATAGGTGTTGACTTTGGTAGCACTCTTTTAAAAACTTCCTGCACAAAATCTTCATCTTAGAATCTAAAATGGGAGGGGCGCTTGGGTGGCTCAGTCGGTTAAGTGTCCAACTTCGGCTCAGGTCATGATATCACGGTCTGTGAGCTCGAGCCCCACGTGGGGCTCTGTGCTGACAGCTCAGAGCCTGGAACCTACTTCAGATTCTGTGTCTCCCTCTCTCTCTGACCCTCCCCCGTTCATGCTCTGTCTCTCTCTGTCTCAAAAATAAATAAAACATTAAAAAAATTAAAAAAAAAGAATCTAAAATGGGAAATCTGACCTAAGACACATGTATTCAAAACAAAATCCCAACCACAACCTATGATGTTGTGATATTTTGTTACACCCGGTTTACAAGTTAGAAAATTAAGACTTAAAGAAATTGAGTAAATTGCCCCAGATTACAGTGTTAAAATGTGGTGGAACTGGAGCCTGATTTCTGCCCAATACCTTTTAAAAAGTACATGCTCTTAAAGACGACCCTACTCTATCTTGAAGACAGTGAGGAAGTTGGACCTTTAGGGATGAACAAGACTCGGGCAAGAGTGGATTTTGAGGATGACTTCTCTAGCTCCCAAGAGTTAACCTGGATGTGCTCATTGCCCGGTAGGAATCAAGTCATTTAGTATTGATCCTAAAAAAAAAACAAACCACTGTTTTTTTTTTTTCCTAAAATGTCTCTGTAAATGCAACATATTGATTTCAGAAGGACAATCTAAGCCAATTAAAAAAATATGAAAATATAGATTTTGTTAAAAACTTGAATCTATAAAGCCATTTTGATTTCTCATTATTATGTTCTAACTGCTGACTCTCATCAAAGAAGACCAAATGTTAACAAAGTACAGGAAGGATTGATATTATTGAAATAGTTTGTCTCCATGAGGCTGAAAACACTGAGGGCTTCTTAAATCCCATTGTGTGTGCGTGTGTGCGCGCGCGTGTGTGTGTGTGTTTAGTAGCCAACAATGTATTTTTTTGTTCATTATCTTACTTGAGAGTCATACAAAATCTGGCAGGCAGGTTTCGGCAACCTTATTTTGCAGATGAGGACGCTGGGACTCCGAAATTCAAGTGTCCCAGGTCACACAGGTAGAGAGAGAAGAGCTGATCCTTGAAGCCTAGTGCATTTGTCTCCCACCTCCTAACTGCTGTAGCCTCTGTCCAGAGACATCTTCATCTAGAACTTGTTAGAACTTCTGAAACCAAATCTGATGTTCCTCGTCCATCCCTCATCTGAACTGACGATTGGAATTTCCACTCATTCATCCATACCTGAACTATTCTTGAATCTTTCACGTTCCTGTTTGTTTGTTTCACGTTCTTCCTCTGTCTAAAACTCTTGTACCGAAATATTTATCAGACCTCACTCTTACTATGTCCGCATCATCATTGTCTGTCACATAGACTAATGTTAATTCAATACATAGTCCCCTAACTGGCAGCGTAAACTCATCTCTTTGCTTTTTTTTTTCCTGAGTAAAGTAAAGCATGTTTAATATATTTATTGGCATTTTAATTTCTTCTATGGATTACCTGTTTGTAGATGTTGTCTTTTTTTCCCCCTATTGGTACATGTATCATTTAAAAATTTGTTTGATTATTGTTTCCTTGTTATATATATTGCAAACATTTTCTTTCTGTTTATAATTTGTCTTTGAACTTCCCTATAGTGTCTTGCTTATACAGATTATCTATTTTATGTTATATGATGTGTCACATTTGGATTTATGTTTGCTATCATACTCTTTTTTTAATGTTTGTTTGTTTGTTTATTTATTTATTTATTTATTTATTTATGAAGTAGGGGAGAGAGAGAGTGAGCAAGCACAAGCGGGGTAAGGGCAGAGAGATAGAGGGAGACACAGAATCTGAAGGAAGTTACAGGCTCCAAGCTGTCAGCACAGAGCCTGATGCGGGCCTGAACCCATGAACCGTGAGATCATGACCCAAGCTGAAGTCAGAAGCTTAATTGAGTGAGCCACCCAGATGCCCCTTGCTATCATATTCTGTTTTTCAGTTTCTTTTTTCTTCCTTTCCTTTGTTGAATTTATAATACTTTTTGTTACATTTTTTTTCTCTCTAGTTGTTTGGAATACATGCATACTAGTTGCATTTTTCTAGAAGGTTCTTTTAATTATCGATATACATTTAAAGATATTTAAAAATCAACATCAAGAGGTATTCTCAGTGTGCTTAATCAGGTACCTTATTCAATTATTTAAACTTCTTACCACAGGGCTGTGGTTCCCGGTCTCTTGTATTTTATGAAGCAGTAATATTTCTGAAGAATACGTTGTGGGCCTATATATAGGGTTGTCAAATTTTATTTTGTTAAATAAGGACATAAAAAACCAACAACCCTACCTGTCATCTGTCATCTCCCATTGCCACCATTTCATAACAAGATATTTTAATGCCAAGAAATTAAGGAGGACATGGTCTTATGATAAAGGACAGTTTGAAAAAATTAAATTAATACTTTATGTATTTTGCTTCCTAGAAAACATCCATGTCTTTCTCGTTTCACTGTTAATCTGTGAAAACGTCACATGGCCTGCCATTGAAATGAAGACTGCTTTTGGGAATCATGGATTTACAACTCATTTTTTACAGCGTTTTTTCCCCTCCCCTTCTTCCCACTGTTTCTTAAATGTTCCAAACCCTCTTCCTGCCTTTCTGCTTTCCCTCCGTTCCTTTGATTCTTTCTTGCCTTTATGTATTTCAAAATAATTTTGATCGCTTCCTGAAATGTCTTTCCTCTGCTCTCATCCACAGAGGTGACAGTTTATATGAGGGATAGAGTTTTGAAGAATTTACATGATTCAAAATTAACATAATTAAAGATTAATTTTCTCACAGATTTGACAGATGTATTTCTGATGGTGGGTATTTCTGTTTACCAGCTTAAGTGGTGATAGTGTAAACAGTGTCTCCAATTCACTTGGCATAACAGCAGCATTGAAAATAAATAATTCCTGATGAATTAAACAGTGATTTGGAAATTGCATAATTTCGATTTTGTGCATAAATTGGGACTTTATTAATATTTTTATATCACATACTTTCAAATTAATTCAATGTTGCATAATATGCAATTGCCCTTCATCATACTTCTTTCTCTGATTTCTCATTAGTGCTTGGTTATATCTGTGATATAATTGCAATCGATGCAGCAGGAAACTTCACTCATTCTCCCCGAGAGAGAGAGAGAGAGAGAGAGAGAGAGAGAGAGGAGATGCTCTCTGATTGGGTGGAGCCTGAGCCTTGATTGGGCGAAATGAATGTTTAACTAGTAAGAGTGCTGTGCTTTCGTGGGAGGGTGACCCTACATCCAGTTTTCCCAGGACAGCTCTGGTAAATTACCATTAGCCACCATGTGCTCACTCGCTCGGCTGGGACTCATTAGCCCCAGGATCCCTTGCGGGCACCTCTCACTTCATGCATCCTGTTCCCAGGTGGGAAGCTTACCCTCACTAGGCCTGCCTTCTCTTTTAGGTCTGCTTTGTTCCCTGCACCTGAGAAGGTAAATTAGGGATGCTCTGTCCCACAGACCCCGCCATCCTAGATTCAGGGCAAGGCATCAATGGCTTCTTTGGACCTTGAGCCTTTCCATGGATTCCAACCCAGCATTTACCTGAGCACTAGGTATAAGGCATGGTTGCTTTCTCTTCTATTAATAACGTCATGCTTTTTTTTTCTTGCTTCTCATGGTTTGTGTGTACAGCTCCCTCTGTGGAGGGGAAGGGAGGCGTGCACGTAGGATCGTAGGATCGTCAACAGCCCTCCTCCCAATGAGCTTATCCTAGTGTTTGGTGGTTGGTTGTGAGGCAGTGCAGCCCCTTCCCAACCCCCCCCCCCCCAGGGGAAGCTTCTGGAGCTCAGAGTTCTCGTCTTACACTTCAGGCTCAGTCCCTGCGGGTCCTGATACTCAACATCTCTGTTTGATTAAATGAAACCACTTCCCCGTTAAACCATTACCTCTGACTAGACAAACTCTTCCTTTTGGCTACGGAGTCTCTTCCTCGCTGTATGTTAAGTGCAGTTTTCTCTTCTGTGTGCATGGGGACCATCTGGCAAATGCCACTTATCGTGTCTCCTCTGGTACCCGAAGGCAGATAGTATTACCCTCCAATTCTATTTCTCTGGATTAAAAAGCCACAATACATCCAGTACTTCCCCACTGTGATTCTGTGATCCAACAATCAAATCATTTTGTTCTTCCTTGGACTTTCTCCAATTCCTTCTCATCCCTCCTTAGATGTAGAGGCCAAAAATGCAAGCCAAGTCTAGAGGAAGGATTGCTCCCTGGCACTCTTCTAGCCTTATCTCTCAGCTCAGCCCCTATAATCTTCATTCTAGACACACTTCCGATTCATTCCATTTGTTTTCCATTGTGGTCTCTGTGGGCTTTTATTCTCTTTGTATTTCTTCACGGGTCATCGACCCTCATGTATCTGTGGGTTTTCTTTGTTTTGGTTACAGTTTAATATCTTACACTTAAAGCCTATTAAATTGCATCCTTTGATTTTGTGGTGTGTTGAATTCAAAGTCTACTTGACAAATTATATTATGGGATTTTAGCAAGTCTTCCCAAATCTTCATAAACTATGTTGACTGCCACTAGTAGCTGACTGGTCTGTATTTGTTTGAGTTTTTATTCCAGAACTGCGCTATGTGATACAATAGCCATAAGCCACATGTGGCCATTTAAAATTAAATTGTTAGGACTAAAAGTAAACATTCGGTTTCTCAGTCACACTAGCCACACTTTGAGGGCTCAGTAGTCACACTGCAAGTAGCTAGACATGTGGCTAGGGGCCACCATGTCGGGCAGCACAGATATTGAATATTTCCATTACTGGAGAAAGTTCAGTTGCATGGCCCCGCTCCAGAAGGTTTTCCAGCTTGAGGGATAGTTTTGGTGAAGGAGACTGACTTCAGGTCATGGAGTCAGAGATACTCTAGTCTAGTAATTCTCAACAGTTTTACGTCTGAGAACTTTTCTCTGTATTTAGCTATTAAAGAAAGTTCTGCCTTGCGGGGCTCTCATTAGATGAACGATAATATCTTCTCCCATTTGTTAATTCAAGATATAAACCAATATAATGCCATCTGGTAACAGGTGGGTAGGTCTACGTTGAGCTGACATAATTCTAACGAAAATTAAAAAAAATGATTATTGGTTTTCAGTTTTGATGGCCTTACCACAGGTAAGGGCATATTTTACATTGTAAGTCTTGAGTCCAAAAAGGGCTTTCCTCTAATTCTTTAAACTAACCTGATGAATCCATGCACTACAGCCCCCAACATGTGAGCTCCCCACTGCTTTAAGTTTATTTATTAATTATTTTTTATTTTTTATTGTTGAGAGAGAGAGAGAGAGAGAGAGAGCGAGCTGGGGAGGGGCAGAGAAAGAATCCCAAGCAGGCTCTGCACTGTCAGTGCATGGCCCAACACTGGGCTCAAACTCATGAACTGTGAGATCATGACCTCAAGAGTCGGACGCTTAACTGACTGAGCCACCCAGGCACCCTTGATTCTTTCCTTGCTTGTGTTTCATATTTTCTTGCTCTCATCTGGTGTATCAGTGGTCTCCAAAGTGGAGTGCTTTCACTCTCAAAGTTATGTAGTGTTAGAAGCTTTCTATTTATTTTTTTGTCACTGGTTTACATTTTCTGCTCTTTGAGTTCTTTTTGTAATGTATATAACTTATTAGTGTAGTTTCATACATACATAATTTGCATATAGTGCAGGTATAAACTGTGTGTAAATTTTTTTTTAATGTTTATTTATTTTTGAGACAGAGAGAGACAGAGCATGAACGGGGGAGGGTCAGAGAGAGAGGGAGACACAGAATCTGAAACAAGCTCCAGGCTCTGAGCAGTCAGCACAGAGCCCGACGCGGGGCTCGAACTCACATACCGCGAGATCGTGACCTGAGCCGAAGTCGGAGGCTTAACCGACTGAGCCACCCAGGCGCCCCAAATTTTTTTTTAATGAATGTGCACAGTCCCAGAACATGAGGGGTCTGGTGCCCATTGTTTTGTCTTGGCTGGCAACCTGAACTTCTCTTCTGCCTCTGTTCTTCTGGTCTGAGCATTTGTATTTTTGCCTTCCCCTCACCATTGCTAACCCCTTGCCCTACCTGTATCCCCGTGACTTCAACCCCAGGCAACGGCCTCTTGACCAGTATTCTTAGAAAGTAACCATAACAGTCCTTTTAACAGAGGGGAGATTCGGACACCTTTTACAAACCTTATCAGCTCAGGGCTTCTGGGCTGGAAAACTTTGGTCTTACTCAACCACATTCCTTTTTCTTTCTTTCTTTCTTTCTTTCTTTCTTTCTTTCTTTTTCTTTCTTTCTTTCTTTCTTTCTTTCTTTCTTTCTTTCTCTCTTCCTTCCTTCCTTCCTTCCTTCCTTCCTTCCTTCCTTCTTTTTTGTTAGTTTTTATTTTAGAGAGAGAGAGCATAAGCTGGGGAGAGGGGCAGAGGGAGAGAGAGAAAGACTCCCAAGCAGGCCTCATGCTCAGCATGGAGTCCACTGTGGGGCTCAATCCCATGACCCTAGGATCATGACCTCAGCTGAAACCAAGGTCCAGACGCTCAACCAACTGAGCCACCCAGGTGCCCCTCTTTTGTTTATTGAGTTGTAAGTCAAATTTCATTCAAAATTTATTAAAAGCTTCAAAGGACCAGCTGCATATTGCCTGGTGACCTGTAATTTTGTGTCCAGGCTCTCATGGCTTCTTTAGTCCAGGCTCTTCCTGCTCCCAGAATACTGCATGCCATATGTAAATGGTGGTATTTTGCCATAACTCTGTTCTCAGTCTCACTCTTGATCTCCTCACCTTGAGCAATTTTGTGGACCTTATTTTATCCGACATATGCCTGACTTTCTATGTACCCTCCAGGCTCAGTTTTTGTTTCTGTCTTTTGCTGTTCTACATCCTTTTTTAAAAATAAAGTTTTTATTTAAATTCCAGTTAGTTAACATACACTGTAATATTAGTTGCAGGTGTACAATACAATATAGTCATTACACACTTCCATACAACACCTGGTGCTCATCTCAAGTGTACTCCTTAATCCCCAGCAGCCATTTCACCCATCCCCCCACCCACCTCCCCTCTGGTAACCATCAGTTTGTTCCTTATAGTTAAGAGTGTTTCTGGTTTGCCTCTCTCTCTTTTGCTTGTTTGTTTTGTTTCTTAAATTCCACATATGAGTGAAATCACATAGTATTTGCCTTTCTCTAGTTGACTTATTTTGCTTAGCATCGTACCTTCTAGCTCCATCCATGTCATCAAGATTTCATTCTTTTTTATGGCTGAGCAATATTCCATTTTATATTGTGTCTTCTTTATCCATTCATCAATCTATTTGCTTTTGCAAGGTGTTGTCTTCCTGGGTCTGATCTGGACTCCTGTTGACAAGGATCTGGGCCTGCTCCTGAGTTTCTTGGTAAAGTCTTTCTTGGGGGTGAATTGCCCAAGTCTTCCTACCCTTTTACCTACATGGTCATTATTCTCACCTTATTTTTCCCAGTCCTTTAAGTGATGTCTGGTATTTCCTTCAGTCTCTCACCTTCTTTTTCATTAGATTTTCTCAGGATGATTTAATTTGTGAGCTGGAGGGGACCTCAGTGCTCATCTGGCCCAACCCTTTCATTTTCTAAAAGTGTGAACTAGACAACAGTGTTTTGCTCTAACTTGTGTGTCGTTAACTAAAAGAGGGCTGCTAACCTTGGATTTTGTGTCTCTTGATCTTTCTTCTGGTTGTTTTTCCATTTAACCAACATTATCAAAGTATTGTTGCTCAAAGAAAAGTTCTGTGGTCAAATAAATTCAGGCAACAAAGGGTTACCGACGTTTTTTTTTGTTTGTTTTTTTTAAAAATTTTTTTTAACGTTTATTTATTTTTGAGACAGAGAGAGACAGAGCATGAACAGGGGAGGGGCAGAGAGAGAGGGAGACACAGAACTGGAAGCAGGCTCCAGGCTCTGAGCCATCAGCCCAGAGCCCGACGCGGGGCTCGAACTCACGGAACGTGAGATCGTGACCTGAGCTGAAGTCGGACGCTCAACCGACTGAGCCACCCAGGTGCCCCGGGTTACCAACGTTTTAAAAGGTTTCTTTGCTGTAAGAGTTTTGTGAGACTTTAAGATGGATATCCATAATGTGAAACTCGGGTGGATAGCGGGTATGTTATATTCAATGATTCCCAACTTATTTGAAAACAGAATTCCAGATTCACCCAGAATTATGCGGGATAGTGTTCCTCAGAACACTTGGTAAGTGTGACACCATCATTGCTTCAAGGCTGGAGGTTCTTGAATATTTTCACAGGTAATTAAGTATTCCTCAAATACATATTTTTAAATTTTACCCACCAAAAATTCTTCTTATTTATTCTTATTTTTTAAAGTTTATTTATTTATTTTGAGAGAAAAAGAGAGAGTGTGAGTGTGGGGAGGGGCAGAGAGAGAGGGAGAGAGAGAATCCTAAACAGGCTCCATACTGTCACTGCAGAGCCCAACACAGGGCTCGAACTCACCAACCGTGAAATCATGACCTGAGCCAAAATCGGGAGTCAAACGCTTAACCAGCTGAGCCACCAAGGCTACCCCCAAAAATTCTTTTTAATAATAGACTGCTTGGGGTGCCTGGGTGGCTCAGTTGCTTATGTGTCTGACTTCGGCTCAGACTGTGAGGCCATGATCTCACAGTTTGTGGGCTCGAGTCCCATGTCAGGCTCTGTGCTAACAGCTCGGAGCCTAGATCCTGCTTTGGATTCTGTCTCTCCTTTCCTTTCTGCCCCCCCCCCCCAATAATAAACAAACATTAAAAAATTTAATAATAGACTGCTTGATTCTTGAATCATCTTTACTCAATGAGGTCAAAAGTGCAAGGTGTTAAAGAAGATGGTCTCATTCAGGTTCTCAGTTCCTCCCCTTCAGGGAAATATGTGCAGGATTCTTGGCATCTTGCTTTGTCTTTGAGTTGGGTTCCCTATTTGTCAAACCTTTAGATTTGGGTTATAAACATCCAGGTCAACTGAAGGTGAAACCAAACAGTTCTAAGAAAGCCAAGAGGCAAATGCATGTAGTTGATCCAAGAATGTTCTCAGGGCATTTAGCCTTTCCAAGCTATTAGCACTCAGACGCTGTTATTAGCACATAGACATCTAATCACCCCATGTGCATTAGCCAAATTAGATGTGTTGATTAAAGATACAAATTGTGCGATATGTTTGTATATCAAAATAAGATAGTTTTAGTTTGACAGGAGAGCTTTGCTCTGGGTGTGTGTGTGTGTGTGTGTGTGAGAGAGAGAGAGAGAGAGAGAGAGAGAGACAGACAGAGAGAGAGAGACAGAGAGACAGAGACAGGGAGAGAGGGGCAAAGGGGATGTGGTGAGTTATCAGAAAAATCTCTATTTTGGAATTTTTTTTAAAAAGCGATCTCTGGCAAAAATCTGTTTTCCCCTATCTGACATGGTATTACAGGGAGATCATTTTAAAAATTAAGTGTGTCTATAATGTGAAATTCCTAAGTGTGTGAAATCAGTTAAGAAATCAAATACATTAAACATTACAGTAGCCAAGCGGGACACTGTGATATACTGATGAGTCTTATAAATCTTCAACTTCTGTGTCACTCGTAACAGAAAGTGTGATTCTAGCTGGAACCATGTCACTTTAAGGAACACTCTCATTTCATAAGGAGGCGTCTTTAATGGAACTAATAAATTGTTTATCACCTTTCAAAATATGGCCGTACACAATGAATGATCACTGGACCCAGGAAGGAGTTAGTTACAAAGGGCTTTGTAAGATAGCTGAATTATGTTTTATCTTTGGTAAAATTCATAAAACAGGGTGAAAGAGGTACAAGATTATCTTCATTTAGAAGAACATAAAAATGATAGTGAAGAATCACACTGAATGTTTACATGCAGCTCTTACAGCCTGTGCCCCTTAATCTTGTGGGTTATATCCTTATAGTCTGCTAAGATAAGGCTTCTCTGTACACTCATAGTTCCTCAGACACTCTTGGGCACTGAGAGGCAGGGGTTACCTTTTAGGACCTCTGAAACCTATTCTTTTTAATTACTTGCTACAGAAGAGATTAGCAAAATCCTTAAACATTTAGCTCTTACATTTTCTGGTATTTCCTCTAAGGAAGAAATGCATACACAATAATTAGTTTTCCTTGACTCTTTTATTTAATTTCATCAAACCCAGAACACCATAGATTGTAAGAGGCACCATTGTTTTGTGTTCCACTAAGAAAGATGCTTCTGCTTAACCTATGACATGCCATAACGTATAAGATGCATCTTAAATTGAAATGTTAAAATTGGAGGAAATGGGTGTCTTATCATCAATGAACTATGGATGTATAATTTCTGGACCTATGTAGAAGGTTTTGTTCTTTGGTGTATTCCTAGTCTATTTGGGAGTTAGCTTGCTACCCTGACATCATGGTTGAACTCATGAACTATGAGATGATGACCTGAGCCAAAGTCAGACACTTAACCGACTAAGCCACTCAGGCGCCCCTAATTATTTACTTTTGAATTAATTAGGATTTATCTTCCTAGTTGGATTGTACATTTTTATTATTAGGTCTTCCAATTCAGCCCAGGGTAGTGACCCTTGCAAATAGCAGGTATCAGTAAGCACTTCATTTCTTCATATGTTCATTCATTGAACAAGGGTATGTGCATATCGAACACCTACTATGTGTCAGTTCTTTTGCCAAGTGGAGGAAAGCCAGTGAACATGGCATAGACTGTCTTTTCAAGGATCTTTTTGGATAGTGGAAGAAGCAAACAAATCCATCACTATGATATGGAATGTGAAGTGACATGATTCAGAGGCCCCGGGTGCGTGGGAGCATAGAGAAGGCCACCTTATTGAGCCTTGGGTCAGGAAGACTTCCTGGAGGTGGTGAGCTAAGCCACGTTGGGAGTGTGGGTGTCGAGTGTTCCAAATAGAGACACTGGGTGTAAAGGTCAAAAGTCAGGAGAACATGAGAGTCTAACACACCAAAAGGAACTCAGCAAGGGCAGAGCACAGATTGGATGGAGAAGGGGATGGGGAGATGAGAAATAAGGTTGGACACGTAAGTAGGTATCACATCATGAAGATCTGAGTTCTTTTTGTCTTTTTTAAGATTTTAGCTTTTTAAGTAATCTCTACACCCATTGTGGGGCTTGAACTCACAACTCTGAGATCAAGATATGCACGCCCTACTGACTGAGCCAGCTAGGCATCCTAAAGATCTTAGTGCTTTAACTTAATAATTTACTGTCACCCATGTTGTCAGTTGGTCAGTCAACAAGCATTTAGCCTTTCATGTGGTAGCAAAAGAAAGAATCATGATAATAAATGCTTATACAGTGCTAAACATTGTTCCAAGTCCTTTGGATTAATCTTGCCATTTAATGTTCCCAACAATCCATAAAGTGAGTATTACCGTCATCCCATCTTTCAGATGGGAAAACTGAGGAATAGAGTGGTTAAATAAGTTGCTTAAAATTTTACAGAAACAATGTGGGATTCAAACGTGCAGTTTGGCTCCACCATCAGCCCATTTAACACCACTGTGTAATTCCTTCTGGTGACCAGAGAGGGCTCCTGCCCATCACAAGCTGTGCCCTTTGGTAGCTTGGTGTGAGAATGAGGACTAGAATTCTCCCGTCTTACTATGGCGGTGATGCTAACAGGTGACAAAGGCACACTGAAGCTGCTGCTGGATGGCAGCAGTAAAGAAAGCAGCTTGTTTTCCGATAATGACAGTGGAGACACCCACATGGGAAGGGACCGCCAACCTAGGTCCTACTCCCAACACTGGCCTTTGCAGCTGGGGAAGTTGTATGGTTTATTGTATATATCTTGGAGCCATTTGCTTCTTGATCTTGATTTCATCAGAGTGAACTTCTGGTCACAACAGCAAGTTTCAATAGTTCTGAATAGGAAATAGACTTGAAAGGTAAGGATCTTGTATTTAATTTAGAAACAAAGGTGCATGGTTCTCCTTGGTGACATTTTTCTCTGGGATGTGTTACTTGATCTGTTAATATTTTTTTTTTTTTTTTTAACTAAAGGAAGGGGCCATCAGTCCACTCTTTCATACCTGTTTTTTAGACATTCTATCAGGAAGGATGTCTATCTTTAAAGTTAGTGGAGATATTCATGACTTTCAAATATCTTGCAATCATAATAAGTAGGAATAAATATGAGAAATAACAATACAGGCAGATTCCTAGCTTCACCAGTGTGATTAATAGATTTCCTTTTTCTATCACTGAATATTATGACAAGCACAGGGAGAGGTACCTGAATCTTATCCAGTGATAGATCCTAGGAGGTGATCTAGGTCAGGTTTAAATTTATTTTTTTAATGTTTATTTATTTTTGAGAGAGAGAGAGAGAGAGAGAGAGAGAACACGAGTTGGGGAGGGGCAGAGATAGAGGGAGACACAGAATCCGAAGCAGGCTCCAGGCTCTGAGCTGTCAGCACAGAGCCTGATGTGGGGCTTGAACCCACGAAATGTGAGATCATGACCTGAGCCGAAGTCGGAGGCTTAACTGACTGAGTCACCTAGCACCCCAATCTCTGGCAGGTTTAAAAGATGGAAACTGTTATATAGGTTTAAGTTATAAAATGAGTGGTGGGTGTAAATGAAAATAAATTCTAAACTGACCACATTAATTTGTTTTCATCTTCCCTTGCTAATTTTGTCTATGTCTTCACCTCCATTTACTTTGCAGGAAGCTTTTCTTTCTTTGAAGTCGAGCCAGTAGTTAGCACTGTTTTGTAGTTGCGCTCTAAGATCCTCTGATATGATGTAAATCTCACTGTTACGAGCAGTGATTTTTAACAAGTCAGGGTGCAGAGTTTCCTTTTAAAGAATTGGCTAAACATGCAATCTTTTTAAAAGTGATAATCTTTTTCTTCGGGGGTAAAATGTGATTTACATTTTTCAAAGTATTTTCACAAACATCGCTGTTGATTGGACTTCAGAACAGGCTCCTGAAATTCTGCCTGTCGACACTGAACTTGGGGATAATGAAAAGAAACAGAGAAGCCACATAATCTAGCCGATTTCCTGCTGAGACTTGAGAGTTTTCTTAATGTTTGGGCTATTTTTTTAATGTTTGGGTATCTTCACTGCCACTGGTGGAAGGGGATTGGCTGCCTCAATCCTCTTCCAGTGAAGGTCTGTTAGCTCCTAAGCACAAGGACTGAATGAAGCCTGGAAGTTGGATTCAAAAATCTATAGCTAGAGGTTGCCTTTCCACCAGTTGCTGAATGGGTGACCTTGGGTGGGTCGTATAACCTTGTGAAGCTTTCCATTTTCTCAGTAGCATAGGGTTAGCAGTTGTGCCACATACACCTAAGGTGACTCCCAGTGAGTCACAACTTCGTCTAATCCCTCAGGTGGAATGTGGGAGGACCCTGTGAATTGCTTCTAGCCAATAGAACATAGCAAAGGGGATGAGATGTCACCCCCTTGGTTAGGTTACATTATATAAGACTCTTAGGAGGCTGAAAAGAGAGGCTACCCTTACTGGCTTTGAAGAGATACCAGCTTTGTTATGGGAGGTCCTATACACCACACGTGTGTTCACACCAGATTCATAAGGTGGCAACTAATCCTCAGTGGGCTGGTATTTGGAGGTGGGGCTTCTGGGAGGTGATTGGATCATGAGGGTGGAACAGAAGTGGGATTAGTGCCCTTAGAGGAGAGACTGCAGAGAGCTCCGTCACCCTCTCTGCCTGAGAGGACAGAACGAGACCATGAGAAGAAGATGGCTGTCTGTGACCAGGAAGCGGATTCTCACCAGACACAGAATCTGCTGGTGCCTTGATCTTGGACTTCCTAGCCTGAAAAATAAGTGTTTATTGTTGAAGTCACCCAGACTATGGTAGCTGGTGATAGCAGCCAGAACAGACTGAGACTGAGGGCCCTGTGGCAAGGAACTTCTGGCAGGTACTCCTAGTACCTGAGAGCACCCCAGCTCACAGACAGCAAGAAAACAGGCCCCTCGGTCATGTGGTCACAAGGAAATGGGAGCTGCCAACTACCTGAATAGACTTGGAAGGGGCTTCTTTCCTAGTCAAGCTTTCGGGTGAAAATATAGTTGTGACAACTTGATTATAGCCTTATGAGACCCTGAGGGGAAGACAGCTCAGCTGTGCCTGGAATTCAGACCCATGGAAACTGAGAGATAATAAACATGGTTTTTAAAAAAATAATTAGTTAAAAAAATTTTAAATTGTGTTGAAATACACATAATATAAAATTTACCATTTGGGGTGTCTGGGTGGCTCAGTCGGTTAAGTGTCTGACTCTTGGTTTCAGCTCAGGTCATGATCTCATGGTTTGTAGGTTTGAGTCCCAAGTTGGGACTCCGTGCTGACAGTGTGGAGCTTGCTCGGGATTCTCTCTCTCTCCCTCTCTCTCTGCCCCTCCCCTGTGTGTGCTTGAGTGCACACACACACACACACACACACACACATTCTCTCTCTCTCTCAAAATAAACTTAAAAATAAAAATGGCCATCTTAACCATTTTTAACTTCAGTGGTGTTAAGTATATTCGCATTATTGTGCAACCAATCTCCAGAACAATTTTATCTTGCAAAACAGAACACTACCCGTTAAACAACTCCCATTTTCTCCTCCCCCACCACTCTGCTCTAGAAATCACTGTTCTACTTTCTGATCCCATGAGTCTGACTAATCTAGAGACTTCATAAGTATAGGATCATATGCTATTTGTCTTTTTGTGACTGCCTTATTTCGCTTAGCGTAATGTCCTCATGGTTCACCCTTATTGTAGCAGGTGACAGAATTTCCTTGCTTTTCAAGGGTGAATAATATTCCTTGTGTGTGTGTGTGTGTGTGTGTGTGTGTGTGTATCTATCACATTTTATTTATTTATTCATTTCTTGGTGGACATCACGTCTTGGCTATTGTGAATATGTGTGTTTTTAAGCCTCCAAATTTGTGCTAATTTGTTACTCAGCAAAAGAAAACGAATACAACAATAAAAAGGACCACACAGGGATATGGTAAAGATTAAGAAATAAACGCTACAAACTACTAAGTACAGTATAATTTTACAGTGAGGTCACATTATCTGCACATTTAACTTAGTAGAATTTAACAATAAAGTCTCAAAAAAAAAAAAAAAAAAAAAAAAGGAAAGAAAAAGAAAAAGGAAAGAAAAAAGGGCCAAAATACATTTTTCAGACTGTGAGTAATTCTGCCAGTCGCTCCGCAGAGAGCTCAGCTCTGGAGTGTGCTGGAGAAGGGAGGTGGGACTTTGTTGTGTCTTCGGATGCCTGAGACCGTCAGCTGATTGAGGTGCTAGTGTTCCTGAACATGTGCTTTTGTGCTGTCACTAAGTCACCACAAACTCAGCAGTAATGAAAAAACACATGAGTGTTATCTCAGTGTCTCTGGATCGGGAGCCCAGACGGCTTAACTGCCGTCTCTGTTTTAGGGTCTCATGAAGCTGTGCTGGGGGCGTCAGCCAGGCTGCGTCTCTTCTGGAGGCTCAAGTAGAGAAGAATCCGCCTCCAGATTCACGCACAGTATTGGCAGAATTCATTTCTTCGTGGCTGTCGGACCGGAAGCTTTAGCTTTTTGCCGGGTGTTGGTGGGAGGCCGCTGGTCTCCAAAATGTCTCCTGTGGTTCTTTGCCACGTGGCCCCTGTGTGGGCAGCTCACATGTGGCGGCTGGCTTCCTCAGGGCCAGCAGGAGGGAGAGAGTCGCTAAAGCAAGTCGGTGAGCAAGACGGAGTCTTACAGACTGTGAGGGAACAGTCTGTAATCATCCCATCAGTCCCATCATCTGGGACTGTAATCAGTCCCATCATCTCTGCCAATTCTACTGGTTAGAAGCAAGTCCCAGCTGCCACCATCCTCCAGAGGAGGAGGTTGTACGAGGTCACGACATGGGGCGACAGGGGCATTGGGGGTCCCTTTCTATCTGTTTGCCACACTAGATTAAGTTGCGAATATGGGTATTTAGCCTAGGTGGGCCTTAAAGACAAAACAGCCCACTGCTTCCCCAGCCTAAACTAAACCTACAAAGGTATGGGGTTGAAAAACAAAAACAACAGAAAGGAACATCCCTGCTGCCCTCTCCAAATGCTCAGAATCATCATCTCTGGGAGGTGGAGTCCAGGCAATCGTGGTTAAAAAACAGAACAAAACAATCCATAGTGATTCAAAGGTGATGCAAAAGCACTAATGTTGTCTAAATACCGCCTTTTAGAGCCGAGACACTTGGGCTCAGAGTAGCGCAGTGACTAACCCCAAAAACACAGGACATCAGAGCACAGCCAAGCCTAGACCTCAGGAATTCTTAATTTCATTTCGTGCTTTTTCTGTTATACCGTTCTGCCTTCTTAATTTGGAATTTGTGAACTAAGCTTTACTTCTTCACAAGCTGTGGGGGGGGAAGAAATCTTCATTAGCAAACTACTTGCTTTCAGTGGTGGGTCAGAGCTGGCTCACACTGGCTCGTGGCATTTCTTCCCAGCTCCTGGTTTCAGTGATTTCACGGTGGTAGCTCGAAACTCGCCATGCTGGAAATAGTTACACCAGGGGAATTGGCAAATGCTGTGAGTCTGGCTTCCCAACACCCCTCCTACTTGGATAGCAGGCCCGCCTTTATCAGCACTCCATTGGCTATTTAAATTTGAAAAATGCTGAATGCATTTTTACAATCTATGTTGTATGATTATGTCTCCTCTTGGCCAGAATGCAAATAGAGTTAAGAAAATTAAAGGTATGAATGATAATGCAGCACGATCTTCCTTCTTAGCCTCACACCATATTAATGAATGTTCGGTGGGAGACTGAATGAACCCTTTGTTCATTTCTGTCTTCGAAGTTCATGTGGACTGTTGGGCTCGCTACACAGGTTGTTCATTTATCCTCAGAGCAGAGATCACCGTCCATTTTTCTCCCATTTCCAGTCAGTATTTCTTGCCCCACAGTCTTTATCCTACTGACTCTGTAAGATATGACATTGATTGAATTCTAGGCACATCTCTGCATTCCAGATTCCTGACAGAGAAGCGGGTGGGACCCTTTACCTGTTTCTCTGGGCACAGTCTTTCTATGTCAGGGAGAAGAAAGCCAGGATGCTGTTTACAGAAAATAAAATCTGTTGGGTTGACAGAGTGAAGTTTTCCACCTACTTCTGCCCTGAGGGGGCCTTGAGGAAGTGTTTCTGTCAGTTCTGTTTCACAGCTATGAAGTGTCACTTTGAGCTTTGATTTCATGGGGTCTCCAGGCCTGAAGCCCCAGGACTGGGCGGAAAGCAGGACCGTCTGTGAAAACAGTTCTGAAGAATTTTCCCTTGATGTGAGAGGCTTGCTCATTCTGTGGCTTGCCAGCGCTTTTGACTCCAAATTGTGAACCACGAACTTCGTATAGATCTTTCTCCTTCCCCCTCCTACTTATTGATCTTCAACTGCTGTGCTCTTCTCTCTTTGTCTTTGAGGGAAGTCAGTATGGAGAAAGAGTCAGCATGGTTTAACTGAAAAAGCACAGGTTTGATGTTAGACAGACCTGCATGGCTCTGCCACTTGCCAGGTGCATGACCCCAGGGCCAGTTTGCTCTCTGAGCCTCAGTCTTGGAAAATGAAGCCAATAATACCTGTTCTTCAAGGTTGTTTCTGTTGGGAGGATAAATGAAAATTACATGTAAAAAGATGAGCTCTGGGCCTGGCACCCAGCAAGAACAGTGAGTGGTAGTTCCCTCTAGTGGATATGTCCTATAATAGCAATAGCGAATATTCATTACTATTTGCAATTTTTATGAATATTCACTACTCTTCAATTTACATGCATTTATTTCATTTTATCTTCACAACAATTTTCTGTAATTTGGGAGATTAAATTTAATCTCTTCAATGAGGCTTTTACTGATAATTTAATCTAAGATTATCCTACCTACCCATCATGACATCCCAATGCCTTAGTATATATATTTTTTGCAGCACTTACCATTATCCAGAATTATATTATTTATCTGTTACATACTTGTCTATCTGTTAACACATAAGCTCAAATGAGAGAGGCAGCTTTTTTTTTTATTTTTTTAATTTTTTTTTTTTTTTTTAATTTCAGTTGTACTTCCAGTGCCTGGCATGTAACAGATAATAAATACTTCTTGACTGAATGAGGGTAGCACTATTACTATCTTTATTTAGCCTCAGGAAGAAATACAAACTTAGATATGTTCAACAAATAGTCCTAAGTTAGGGAGCTAGTAACAAGTGGAAGAAACCTGTGTTGGAATTCGTTTTGTTGGACTCTAGGAATCTGTGCACTTGATTATCACCCTACTCAGGCTTGTGTTCCATGGGTGAAGTTTTTAGGGAGAGTCCATGTGTTTCTTGAAGTCTTTAGTAAGCTACATTATAGACCCAGCACTGTCTTAAGGAATATGAGATTAAAAAAAAAAAAAAAAACAAGCTTAACTCCAAGATCTTTATTTTGAAAGAACTTACATTCTGGGAAAATAAAGTGCACCTCATAAAATGGAGAATAGCTCAAGAATATGCTTGATCAAGTGCTCATGGTTGAAGAGGAGAGTAAGTGGCTGGCCTCCTTTTGGCACAAAAGCCAAAGTTGTTTTTGTTTCTAAGTCCTTTCAAGTCATTTGTTCATTTATCCAGCAAACATTAAATACCTACTGATTGCCATGCACTATACTTGTTATACACTTTGAGTATACAGAGGCATAAGTGATGGTCCTCCACTCTCAAGGATCTCATGATTCATGGGCAACACAGACATATGCATTATAACTCTGCTGCAATATATTAGGTATAATTATAAAGATTTCCGTAGGACATCAGGTACCACAGGCAGAGAGAAGAGATAGGGTGGCTAGTAGCCAGGGACCAGTTGATGAAGTGCCATTTTTGCAGCATTACAGACTTTTGGCTTTGTGCCCTAGGTGAGTGCTTCCTTTTTTTTTTTTTTTTAAATGTTTATTTATTTTTGAGAGAAAGACAGAGACAGAGAGCGAGAGAGAATGTGAGCAGGAGAGGGGCAGAGAGAGAGGGAGACAGAGGATCCCAAGTGGGGTCTATGCTGACAGCAGAGAGCCCAATGTGGGGCTCAAACTCACGAATCATGAGATTGTGACCTGAACTGAAGTTGGACCCTTAACCAACTGAGCCGTCTAGGCACCCCATCTAGGTCGGTGCTTCTTAAGTGGATGTGATTTTCACCCTTTTAGAAGACAATGTTTCGAGACAATTTTGATTGTTTTAACTCAGGGGGTGCTACCGACATCTAGTGGCACAGGGATGTGGCTGAGCTCCTGCAGGGCAAGGACAGCTGACCACAACAAAGAATTTTCTGGCTCCAAATGTCAATAGTTGTGGGGTTGAGAAATCCTGCTTTTAGAAAGGAAGGTAGGTTGTTGCAGGGCCTTAAATGAGTGAGTGGCACATTCTGCGTTAGACAATCTACATGGAAGGTAAATTGGAAGGTGCTAAGGCTTGAGACAAGAGGTTAGATTCCTGCAGTAGGACAGCGAATGTCTGGACTAGAGTCTTTGTAGTGGGAGAGAAGAAAGGGTTTGAAGATTTAGTGATCGGATGTGAGTGGTCAAATTTCTGCCTTGTCTGGTCCAGCCATTACCTGAAGTCAACCCAATAATGAGAATAGATACTGGCCAGAAGCAAGGACATTGATGCAAGCAAGCAGGTTTGAACTACGCATGGGTCATCTAGGCAGAGACAATCCAGCATGCACTGAGTACGCAAATCTGAATCTTAGGAAACACGATTTTGGAGTCATCAGCTTAGAGTAGTGGATGAAATCCAAAAAGCAAATTAGCTCATCCAGGCAGAATGTGCAAAATGAAAACAGCAGCAGGTCCAGAATATTACTCTCAGAAATACATGCAATAAAGGGGCAAATAGAAAGAGAAGAACCCTTGAAAGAGATCAAGGGGCAATATTCTGAGAGGTAGGAGGGTTAGGGGAAGGGGTGTCACGGAAGCTTAGGGAAGAGAAGGTTGCATGAGGAAATGAATGCTCCACAGAGTCCAATGTTGCTGACAGTTCCTAAGAGAAGGATTGAAAAGAATTTATTGAGTTTGGCAATTCAGGAAACATGCATGACTTTGAAGAAGGCATTCCATTAATTTGATGGTAGCAGAAGCTAAATTGCAGTGGGTTGAGTAGTGACTGGAAATGATAGAAGTGCAGGTAAGAGAGAGTGCTCTTTCTAGAAGTTTGGTAGTGTAGGGAAAGAGAAGGATGTAAAGTTAAAGGGTGGTGCAGACAACTTACATCAATTTGGTCATCCCCAACACCTTGGCTCCTTTTGGTTAATAACAGTAGCCACCAAAATGTTGCTGTGTGTGAGGGTGATCACTATTCTCTTACATTCTTATTGCCAGCTTATGATGAAAGCAATGGTTAGGCCAAATTTAGACACACTTACAAGTATTTATTCACCAAACATATATTATCCAGCAGGCAAGACAATACATTCAAATGTCTGAAAATCACATGAACTCCCAACCTTCTGAACTTCTCAGTGATGACCTTCACTTTGATGAAAGGTTCATGGGATGCTTACTCAGCAGTATTCCAGAGGTATAATTCTATTGCCCTCTGCTTATTATCAGGGAACCAAAAATTCTCTAACCCAATGGGTGGACACTGTTAGGAATCAGGTCTCTGCACCATTTCTTTTTTATTTTTTAAATTCTTTTTAAATGTTTATTTACTTTTGAGAGAGAGAGAGAGAGCAAGCAGGGGAGGGACAGAGAGAGAGGGAGACACAGAATCCAAAGACAGGCTCCAGACTCTGAGCTGGCTATCAGCACAGAGCCTGAGGCAGGGTTCAAGCTCATGAACTGTGAGATCATGACCTCAGCCCAAGTTGGACACTTAACCGACTGAGCCACCAGGTGCCCCTCTGCACCATTTCTAAAAGCAGAGGTTTGTGAGGGTCTCTCTCTTTAAAAAAAAACAAGTGTTTTTTCATTTATTTATTTTGCGGGGTTGCGGGGAGAAAGAGCAGGGGAGGGGCAGAGAAAAAAGGAGAGAGAGAGAGAATCCCAAGCAGACTCTGTGCTGAGCCTGATGCAGGGCTTGATCTCATGGACAGTGAGATCATGACCTAAGCTGAAATCAGGAGTCAGACCCTCAACTGAGCCACTCAGGTGCCTCTGGGAGGGTCTTGCCCTCTATTCAGGAATGGGTCATGTACTGGATTGAATAGTGTTCCCCCAAACTCAAGTCTACTCAGAACCTCAGGGTGTGACCTTATTTGGAAATGTGCCTTTACATTTACTACTACATTGTAGTTAGCTGAAGTCATACTGGATTAGAGTGGACTGGTGTTCCTTCAGTGACTCTTGTCCACATAAGAAGGCCATGTGAAGATAGGGAGACACAAGGGAGAAGGATATTAAAGGTGGAAGCAGAATCTGCAGTGATGCAACTATAAGACAAGGAACACCGAGGATTGCAGGGAACGACTAGAAGCTAGGAAAAAGTAAGAAAGAATTCTTCTCCATGGACTTTAGAGGGAGCATGTCTCTGCTGCCATCTTGGTTTCTGATTTTCAGTCTCCATAACTGTACTTTGTGGTCCTTTATTCTGGCAACCTTAGCAAAGTAATATAGTTGGGAGTGTCTCTAAAATAGTTAAGCCAACTCACATATCTTCATGAATACCATAAATTTCAGCTATGAGGGTCCATTTCTAATATCCATGATATTAACAAACCACTAATTTCCCCAGTGATAGCTCATTTCTGACCTTCATTATGTTGATTATCAAAGCACCTGGTGTTAACTGAGATAGGGTAACGGAAGTGCTTATACAGGAGCGTCCTCCAGAGTGTGAGCTTCATGTCAGCATACTACTGCATTTTCGCTAAGCACACATGTTTTGCTGCATTTTCTATGCTGAAGTTTTCTTGTTATAAAGTTTATTTATTTATTTTGAGAGATACAGAGAAAGTGCAAGTAGGGGAAGGGGAGAGAGAGAGAGAGGGAGAGAGAGTACCTGCTTAAGCAGGTACTGCATTGTCAGTGCAGAGCCTGACATGGGGCTCGAACTCATGAAACTGTGAGATCAGGACCTGAACTGAAATCAACAGTTGGACATTTAATGGACTGAACCACCCAGGCACCCCTATACTGAAGTATTTTAAGTTGCAGAAACCACTGGCAAAGGAGATCTGTATTCTAGAATGAGCAAGATGTGGGCTTAGAGAGGAAATTTCAGGGGTGGAAAGACCTTCAGGGTTCAGAAGAAACTGACAGCAGTAACTGGTATCACCCTCAAACTTTTCCAATTAGTGGAATCACCAGGAGCCTCTTAATGTGTCTTTCTTTTTTTCACTTTTGCTGGAAAATCATCTTCTTTTTCCCTTTTCAGTTCAGTTACATATTCTAAAAGATCATAGCCGCAATTGATATAATATATGGAGTCAAATTATCCCACTTTGCCTGGACCTTTCCCAGATTTAGCACTGAAATTCCCACATCTTGGGAACCTCCCCAGTCCCAGGCTAATCAGGACAGTTGGTCGCTATTTCCGTATTTGCTTGAACAGAATTCCCTGCCTTTCTGTCCTACTTTCCATATTTTTAAATTAATAAATAAGATCTTATTAGTTCCTGTCTCCTGAACCAGGGCAGTTTAGTGGTGTTGGGCCCAGGAGAAGTAAGGGTGGGAAGGGGGAGAGTTACCATGTGAGGACATACTGGCAACTAGACAGCCATGATTCTGTCCTGTGGTTTGCTGTTGCATGTAAGTAACAGGTGAGCTTCTGAAAACATCCCAGAGTCATAGCAGGATGGAGGCCATTGATCGGTTTAATCAGTTTGCTGAATTCGTTACTCTTAGGTCTAAGTTAAAGGACACTGTTTAGAAATTCTTACAATCTGTAATATAGATACATTGATCTATAAACAGATAGGTACCGGGTGAATATAAAAAATTTGCATGTTAGAGTTTTGTTTTCCCTTGGCAGGTATCTTCTCTTGCCCCTGAGTGTTTCAAGAGCAGAGAGGTAATTTCTTCCTTCCTTCCTTCCTTCCTTCCTTCCTTCCTTCCTTCCTTCCTTCCTTCCTTCTTCCTCCCTCCCTCTTTCTTTCTTTCTTTCTTTCTTTCTTTCTTTCTTTCTAGTATTTATTTTTGAGAGAGAGAGAGAGAAAGAAAGAGAGAGACAGAGAGAGACAGAGTGCAAGCAGGGTAGGGGCAGAGAGAGAGGGAGACACAGAATCTGAAGCAGGTTCCAGGCTCTGAGCTGTCAGCACAGAGCCCAACGTGGGGCTCTAACCCACGAACTATGAGATCATGACCTGAGCCGAAGTTGGATGCTTAACTGATTGAGCCACGCAGGCACCCCAGTAATTTCTAATTTGTATTGAATTTAGCTACTTGGAAAGCAATTGATGACCAGGCAGTAGGACAAAAGACTTCCGAGCAGCCAAAGAGGAGACACCAATTAAATATAGTAAATTCATGGAACTTAAGTGATTGAAGAACGCTTTAGGCCCTCATTCTTTGTCTATAGATTGTTGTTTTACACACAATTTAAAGATGTATGTTATCTCTTTTTAGGCTCTCAGAGATTTGGAAGTGGGCAGTGTGGATGCTGCTAGAAGGCAGTCAGTGGAAGGTAGAGGTGCCCACACCACCCAAGAGCACAAAGGAGACAGAAAAATTGTTATGCACAGTCACAGAATACACAGTGGTTTGGAGGCACATAATGCTATACCGCTTGATACTATCTGAGAGTGTCATGGTGGTAACAATAAGGACGATATTGATCATACAGAAATATAGCACTAACAAGGAGATTCTCATTGAGAAGCAAAAGGCCAGGCCCTGACAAGCTCACGCTGTGAGGTGTCTCCGGGTCAGCTCATTGGTCTTCCCCCGATGGCGCTCTGCCTCCGTGCCTTTTCCCCCTCAAACTTCAGTGGCACCTCCAAACGAACTGATGTGAGTATTGGAGAAGATAGGAGTGGAGCAACTGAGAAAATGGAGTAAAACAATCTCTTAAGTAATTTCGGTACTGACTGTGATCTATAGCAACTAAACCATAGAGGAGAACGAGAATGGCAGGACAACATTAATGCTTTCCAGTTTGGAATGTAATAATTTGTGGGTTTTATGACATTTGGAAGCAAGGATGCAGCTGTATCACCAAACTTATTTGGGCAGGAGCATGTGTGACATGATTTGGCCAAGAGCCCTAGGCAAACTACAATAACAGTTTAGAGATATGGATTAAACTGCGGATCTCACTATGTGCAATAATTTCCCCAAAGCCTGATGTCTCATCTGATGGCACTCAACGGGGGCTTTAGAAATCCATGGAGTTGTCGAATGAGGTGGGCACAACTCCAGGCTTTTGGGAGTTTCTCACCATTTCCCAACCTTCGAACCCTTTCATATCTTCATGATTTTTCCACTTTTGATCCCTCCTCTGTGATATCTTCCTCCACTTTCCATCTGGAAAAGTCTTACTCAACATTAGGATGCAGTTCCCATGTCTCTTCTAAGCCTTTTCCAAGTTGGCTTGTAATTTATCTGTGTGTATATCTGTCCCTTTCACTAGATCAGGGTCTGACACATTTTGGGTTTTTTTTTTTTGGTTTTTTTTTTTTTTTTGGAAAGCGACAGATAGTAAATATTTTATCTTTTTGGTTTATCTGGTCTCTGTTGCACCTACTCCACTGTGCCATTGTAGTGCATAAGCAGCTGTAGAGAATACATAGATGAATGGGTGTGGATGTTTTCCAATAAAACTGTATTTATGGACACTGAAGTTTGAATTTCATGTAATGTTCATACACCACAAAATATACTTTTAGAATTTCTTTTAATGTTTATTTATTTTTGAGGGAGGGAGGGAGGGAGGGAGAGAGAGAGAGAGAGAGAGAGAGAGAGAATCTGAAGCAGACTCCAGGCTCTGAGCTGTCAGCACAGAGCCCGACAAGGGGTTTGAACTCACCAACGGTGAGATCATGACCTGAGCTGAAGTCAGACACCCAACTGACTGAGCCACCCAGGCGCACCCCCGCTTTTTTATATATTTTTTAAAATCACTTAAAAATGTAAAAATCATTCTTAACCTGCAGGGCACCCAAAAACAGGCAGCAGAGGTTTTGGCGAACAAGTTCTGGTTTGCTGTGCTAGTTTTCTATTGCCGTGTAACAAGTACTACAACCTTAGCAGCTGAAAACCATACACATTTATTATTTCAGTTTGTGTGGGTCAGGAGGTTAGGTACAACTTAGCTGGATCCTCTACTCGGAGTCTTAAAAGGTTACAGTCAATGTTTTGGCAAGGCTGTGTTTTTCATGTGGGGACTTGATTACTTCTGGGCCCATTTAGGTTATTGGCTGAATTCTTTTCCTATGGCTGTATGACTGGGATCCTCGACTTTTTTCCTGACAATCAGCTGTAGTTCCTTGCTATGTGGGCTTCCTGAACATGGCTCTGTAATTCCTCAAATGAGCAAGATGGGGTCTTACAAAATGTAACTTAGTTATAGGGAGTGACACCCCAACACCTTTGCCTATTGTATTGATTAGAAGAAAGTCATGGGTCTTGCCTGCACTCAGGCAGGAGATTATACAAGGTCATGAATATCAGAAGGTGGGAATCATGGGCACTATCACCTTAGGGTATGGCTGTTACACCAACCCCTACACTAGATGATGAGTTCTGGAGACAGCAACTGTGGAGATGACTATAAATCATTTTGATATCCTCAGCATTAGCCCAAGGTCCAACACATAATGGGTGTCAGTAAATGTTTATTGCAAGAATGAATGGATGGTTGCTTATACACAACCAAAATGGTAGCATAGAATTCTTGTAATTCAAGGCTGTTGATAACACTAAGACATGTTTGTGAGAAATAGGGTTTTAAGCAGAAAGCTAAATTTGGCTGACATTCTTGGATTTGGATTTATAGTTAGATCAGGTTCATCAGGTATCAAAAGAACTTTCCATGTGATGAGTAATTAGTTATTCAAACCACATTCCAGTCAATCAGCATAAAAACAAGATTGAAATAGGGGAATCCATTTTAAAGCTCTAAGCATGGTGCTGGTATAATGAAAAATTTCCAGAAACATTTTTCCAAGACCTAGCAAAAGTAGCTTCTCTGGTGTTTATTTCCCTGAATAAATGTAGCTAAAAATAAGGTGAATCTTTATTTAAACAAAGGCTACATACTTTAAGCAATAATAGGAAGTAAGTAAGAGAGAGGTAGAATGTGAAGTCAAAAGGCACCCCCCAAAAGATATATATATATATATGTATATATATATATATATACACATATATATATATATATACATATATATATATAT